>NC_139218.1:228051039-228216039 GCF_055691185.1 Crinia signifera
AAATCGTAAGCAGCCTCCCGGGGGGCTGCAGGGGGTCTTTTATGGGCAAACTGGTCCGAATTGTCCTTCCCAGTGTATGGGGGCCTTAAGCTAATAAAGCTTATACATCGGAGTTTGTGATGTTTGTTCCTTTTATTGCAAAGTTAGAACAAGAGAGATTACTGCTCCATGTCAGTTATAGCTAACCAGAGATACAGATACGTTTCTGTAAAACCTGCTTTTAGGTCTCTACAGTAAATTGCCCATCTGAGACTGCGGCATCTCTATGTTTAGATTGCGTTTTCTCCCTTGACAAATATTACTCTTTAATGGACCAATTACATTTTCTGGGTCATATTATGTAGTTTAGACGTACTAGATAATTCTGCTAGAAAATGAGGTTTTTCATATGATGAAAAGATAAAGGCAAGAGAAGGTACTGCTGTGTATAATGATTGCCGAGTAAATAGAAAACTAATGCTTTAACCAGTGGTTCCCAAACTTTTTCAAATCATGGTACCTTAGAGAATCAGAATCGTTTCCATGGCACTCCTAGGCCAAAAGATTTTTATTGAGAATTTTTTTTTTTTTTATTAAATTAAGTAATTTGCTTAGGTTCAATTATGTGGTAAGGGACAGGATTCACTTCTATTTGTCCACATAAATTATGATTGGAAGCCACAAGAATTGGTTTTGCCTATTACATTGGCCATAATTAATTGTAGTTGTTCCTGGACCACCAACCCCAAGCACCCCTGCAAGTGGTCTAAGGCACCCAAGGGTGCCACAACACATAGTTTGGGAACCACTGGTTTAAACAATTGAGTTCCCTGTGACATATTGCAATGATTAACGTCCTTGAAACAGTGCAGTGATGCTTTTTTCCATTCTTGCACAGCAGCCCAGTACTCTAGCCACGCAATATGGTGTCAATTTATTAAAACTTCTAAAAATATTGCCCATAGCAACCAAACAGTTTCTGTCTACCATTTTCTTGGATGCAATAGAAAAATGATAGAGCCCACGGGGCTCTCAACAATAACTGGGAGCACAGCGATGAATTCCCTTCCTGCCTCTAGGAGCTCCAAGGCCGGGGACGTCATCAAGCATGGCATTATGGGAGCAGCCAGGAGAGGAATCACACTGAGCAGAAGCAGCAGCCCACACCTGTGCGCGGCAGTCCAAGTAATCTAGCCACTGAGCCCTGCTGCTGGAGGGGCAACGGACAATGGGGGTTATTCGCACGCAGGACCAATGTTGCGCGTCTACGCATGCTCAAGCTCGTTTCTGCCGTTTCGCCGGGTGCATGCCCCCTACATGGCGTGCGGGGGGGGGGGGGGCGTAGAAGGGCAGGGGGCACCGGGCTGCCCCATAACCATATGGGAACGCCCAGCATTACATGGGCGTTCCCATGAGAACGCTGGGCGTTCTCATGGTAATGAGGCGGCGACACGGTTGCGGGGGGCTGGCAGCTGACATCACCATGCCATGCTTCGGGCACGGTGCCTCACTACGCTTGGCACATTATTGTATTCTCCCACCACGCCCTAGTGGATGGTAGGGTATGAAATACCGCCTGCCGGCACATTTTGACTCAAATAACAGTAAAAAAAAAAAACATGTCGACCTAATGACCCTGTCGACTTTAACCATGTCGACCTAATGGCCCTGTCGACCTAATGCAGGGGGTGTAGTGGAGTTCTCTGGGTGCCTGCACTGGGCACCGTGTCCCCAACGCATTTCGGCTATTAAGCCTTTTTCAAGGATATGGTTCAACCTGTCAGTCTGGTTCATATGCTGTGTACTGCTTTGTCATTGGTTGCTGTTCCGGTGGGCCGGACACATCTTTTTCTGTGCTGACTGGAGGGTTTGATTGATGGACAGAATTTATGCAGTAAGGGCGTGTTGATTTTATGCAGTAAGGGGTCCCCTTGATGAAGTCAGACAGGACGAAATGCCTCCAGAATCTTCTTTTTAAGATAAGCACTTTACTGAATATATTTACGTCCACCTTTTTTATATTTGTGTTTTTTTAAAAATATTTTATATTTAATTCTTATACTGTATTGTCATAAATAAATTAATTATATATATATATATATATATATAATCGCATCGAATATACATATATATATATATATATATATATATATATATATATATATTGTCCATAAGGATTTGGATTGCTATATATATATATATATATATATATATCATCGTATATACATAATTATCTTTGACCATATATCTCCGGTTCCAGATTGTTACAAACAATTAGTCGCCGTTTCTTTATTCACTTCATTGTTTTATTAAAATCACCCTATCAGGACACACAAGTGGCGCCCCTCATCCAATTTTTAAATATATATATATATTTTAATTCTTCCTTGTTTATTTTCTTTTTGTAATCGCCTCCTCTCCAGTTTTGTGGTACCTGTGTTATCGCTGTGAAAAACGTGTGAGGGATCTTGACTGTGTACCTCTTTGAAGTGTACTGACAAGCTATGTTGTTCAAAAATTTTTTAATGTTTCTTACATGTTCGTATATCCTTGCTTTTAGGGGTCTAATGGTCCTACCCATGTATTGTGTGCCACAGGGGCATGCGATCAAGAGTACCACTCCCTTGGTATTGCAACCCAGTTCATGTTTCATGGTGTATTGTTTTCTGTGCTGTGTGAAGTGAATTTGGTGTTTGTTTTTCTGCTATTACTGCTAGTTATTTTGCAGCCTGCACAAGACCCACAGTAATGGGATCCTGAGGATCTAGTGGTGCCCTATATCATGGTTTGTATGCTGGATGCTGGAAGGATGTGATTCCGCACTTGCCTTTGTTTAATGTCTGGTGCCTTCTTATAGACTACCTTTGGTTTTTGCAGTAGTATGCCTGCGAGGATGTCGTCTTTGAGTAGTATGTTCCAATGTTTATTGACTATGTGTTTGATTTGCTGGGCAGATTGGCTATACTGTGTTATAAAGTAGATGTCGTTTTCCATTGTCTGTGTTGTGTCTTTTGGTTTGTGGTGTGTTAGTAGGGTGTCCCTTGGTGTATCTCCTACCTTGTGGGATGCTTCCTTAACCGTTTTGATGTTGTATTTCTTCTCCTCAAGCTTTTTTATGAGGTCCTGACCTTGTTTGTGATCATCCTTTGTTTGGGAATAGTTTTGTCTGATTCTTGTGAACTGGCTGAGTGGGATACCGTTGATCCAATTTGGGTGGTGGCTGCAGGTGGAGAGGATCTAGCTGTTCACGTCCACATGTTTGTGGAATGTTTTGTCTGAATGTTGCTGTTCTCTATAAATATTTCTAAAAATAGGAATTCAACTTTTTCTTGGCTGTAATGTTTCGTCAATTTAAGGTTCCTGTTGTTTGAATTGATATGTGTTACAAAATCCTGTCTGGTTTCTACCTAATGCTTGTGACCATCATGCTGGTGACCCAATGACAGTATCCCATTTATAAAGTGGCATTAATGTGTGTATAAAGTGAAATAACTGTGTGGCATATGTAAGGGGCATTTCTGTGTGTATAAAATGGCATTACTATGTGGCATTTATAAGGGGTATTACTGTGTGTATAAAGGTGAATTACTGTGTGGCATATCAAAAAGGGTCACGCCCCTTTTTGTGGGCCAACATCCCCTTTTCAACATGCAAGGGTTCCTATTACAGGAGTAGTTGAATCTGGGACCACCTATTACCATATTTCTAGAGTCGCCAGTGCTTCCATCCCAATATGCCCCTGCCTCTAGTTTAGAACATGGCAAAAATTGAGAGTAACATTCACAAAAACAGATGTGAGATGCTGTATCAGTTTGAGACATGCTGTGCTCTGCTTTAGCAGCTAGTTTCCAAATCTGTTACATTTTAATGTGTTCTTTCAATGCACAGTTAATGGACCTGCATACAGCATTCACAGCTACAGTACATTTTATAGGCAGCGCTTTAAGAAAATCCCATTTTATAGCTTCCTCTATGTGCTTGCTGAGTGACTTTTATAACTGATTTTATCAATGCATCAAACAGGTCCATTTCCTGTCTGGTACTACTCATAAACTAACGGAAAAAAATGCATCCCAAAGGTGACCTTTAAGGGTCACAACTGTTTAAAGGTCAGACTCGGCATCAATACAGAGCATTCAGAGGAGTCTGGCAGTGAAATCTACTAAAACTGACAATTTGCAATTAGTAGCATGGAGTAAATATGTCAATGCGTCTTACGGACCTAGAGAATCGGCTTCATACTGTGTGAAAACTGACAGTAAAAAAGAACATACAGTGCAGTAGATTGCTCTGTATATTAAATTCTTGGCTTATCTAATATATATTGGAAATATATGTGTGTATATATATATATATATATATATATATATATATATATATATATGTATGTATTTTTAAGCAAAGGATAAGGGTTCAGCAACAGCACGTGTTACGTCTATAAGGATATAGATATATATATATATATATATATGTATTTTTAAGCAAACAGCACGTGTTACGTCTATAAGGATATATATATATATATATATATATATATATATATATATATATATATATATATATATATATCCAGGTAGAAAAACCGCACACTTAATGATTCAGCTTTTGCAGGTGCTGGAGCATACCAATCACATATCCAATGGAGCCCATCCAAAACTGAATGAAATGACAATTGTGAATAGAGGATAAAAATAAGTCTTATCTTTTGGTCCTGGATGGAGGCAAAGTTCCCTACGCGTTTTGTCTATCAAGACCTTATCAAGGGGTACTGACAAGTGTGACCAGGTCTGTCTTTATACCCATATGTGAGGGTGACTGGTTATGACATAATTTCCTGCCTTATGTTCAACAATTTGTCTGGTTTGGAATAAATAGCTTAAATGACAGGTGTATACTCCTAAATAAAAGTATCTGCGGGCGTTAAACAGTGTATTGAATCAATACAATAAAGAGAAAACTTGCTAGTAGTGTTAAAACGTAGTCTTTAGCTATTAATCTCGGACTGTACGGCACTTCTGCCACACATCCGGTATCCGATTGTCCTAATTGCGCATGTGCGGCCCACTGCCGCGCTTGAGCTCAGATGGTGCTACTGCTGAGTCCTCCAAGTGGGGGGTCGTCTTATACGCTGGGTGCACTTTGGGATCAGGGGTTAAAGTGAGCCCGGAACTGGACGGAACGGTTCCGCCTCCGTCCGGTCACCTTGCCCCGCTGTGTCAGTGTCCCTGCCTGCAGCTTTGCTATAAGAGACTGCTGGGCAGAGCGATGCAAACCTGGGTGTCTTTATTATCTAACCCTACCCGCGACTATGCAGCACGGCGTGGCTATTTAAAATGACGCGCCGGGCTCGGCAGCCAATCAGAGCTGCTTGCCTTGATTGGCTGCTACGCCGTAAGCCGGGCCCGGCGCGTCATTTTAAATAGCCGCTCCGTGCTGCATAGTCGCGGGTAGGGATAGATAATAAAGACAGCCAGGTTTGCATCGCTCTGCCCGGCAGTCTCTTATAGCAAAGCTGCAGGCAGGGACAGACAGCAGCAATGGCAGGCTGGGCTGGGCTGGGGGGCAGGGTGCCAACTTCCCCCCCCAGGCCACTACAATAACCCATCATTAGGGTCACCGCAGCCTGTCACCTTCATGGTGTCTGCTGCACAGTGTTTGGCACAGAGCAAGAAACCCCTGGTACAGAGCAAGAAACCCCTGGCATTGAGCAAGAAAACCCTAGTAATGAGCATGTAGGTAAGCAGCACTTATGTGGCATAATATGTAAGGGGCATTACCGTGTGTGGCATATTATGTAATGGGGAATATGTTGTGTTGCATAATGTATGTGTGTTTTATTTGGTGTGTGGAAGGTGTGCGGAAGAGAGGGTAGTCTTATACGGCGAATAAACTCTATATTTTGAGTGGAAATGTTGGGGGGTCGTCTTATACGCCGGCATATACGGTATATAACTCTGTACTTTAGATGGCAGCTAACCCCAAATAATCCCTTGCCTATGGTGATCAAATGTAAGAATGGATTTTAGAGTCTCTGCGACACTGGGGAAGGGGCGGACCACGGCGCATGTAGCGTAGGGAGACACGCTCTCCCCTCCCCCCACCTCCGGTGCGAATGGAAGCCTGGTAACTGAGCCAGATGCTTAGCAGCGCAACCCGATGTGGCTTCTGACCTTCTCCGATCCCTGAGCCGTCCTGGAGCGTGAGAGGTGGCGTCCGCGGTGACCGCTGACTGTGGAGCTGCCTGTGCTGCGGGGGCCTGTGTTGGAGCTCCGGCCGGCGGGTTGTGGTCGCACGTGTGGCGTCTGGCGTGCGCTTCAACAGTCGGCGCCGGCAGCTGTACTGTGAGAGAGTACACGCTGACGGAATCATTTCATCATACGACTTCACTAACTACGCTGCAGCCCAGAGCCCTCGTGCCTACCAGCGAAAGAGGAGAGAGCTGGCGGGGTGCCCGCTCCCTGAGGGAGAGCCAGCCTGAAGGTAACAAATTTGTCCACCCGATCAAGTGGGGAGGCCGCCTGTTCCTCCCCCCTGTACAGTGCTACCTGCAATAATCGTGAGTGCCCTGAACTATTGCTATTTGAAAGAGCCGGTTACTTTCAGGGTGCTGCGGGGACTGTCGCTTGTTTGGGCATTTTGGGAAATATTATGCGGATGGAAGATTCACGATAACTGCCCTATTCTACGTTTATTGAGAGGAGGTGGTAGTCCTCAGTTGGCTCTGATTGAGTGGGGGTGGGGTACAGTAAGTCGGCTGGAGTAATTCAGGACGGGACAGACCATTGGAATATATTCTTTCTGCCTCCTCGCTGGTTGAAGGATTGTTCAGTTTGTGACTGTGGTTCAGTGACTATTACATATTAATTTGAGTATCAGCCCAACATTGTTTCTGGTCAATATGGGTAAAACAGGCCAAAGTACCGCGGCCGCTAGGCTCGAGAAGTATGCTAGAACCCAGGCCCTGTCCCAGTCTGGGAGTAGCTCACGTACGGTAACCCCTGTATCATCCCCCAGTAAGAGCGAAGGGGCCCATGCAACCCCGGATATAACCTTGCAGCAGGTTATAGAGGCAATTAACAAATGTGAAACTCGCCTTGCCGAGCAGTTGGGCAAAGTTCAGTCGGATATCATGCTCATCCGGCAAGATGCGGAAAGAATGAGAGAACGGATGACAGAGGTGGAGACGCGAATCTCGTCTCTAGAGGATTTGGCTACTCCATTAAGCTCTCAAATTAAGTCCATCTCCTCACAAGTTGGCGAGTTAAGGGTGAAACTCATGGATATGGAGGGCAGGCTTCGACGAAGCAATGTTCGTTTTCTGGGTTTCGATGAAAGAGTAGAAGGCAGTGAACCGGAAAAGTTTCTAGAGGACTGGTTGGTCCAAGTATTTGGAAGGAACATTTTTTCTCCCCAGTTCTCTATTGAGCGGGCCCACCGTATTCCAGGGAGACCCCCTGCACCAGGGGCACAACCGCGGACTATCATTGCTAAGTTCTTGCATTTTAAGGACAGGGACACCCTTCTTCAAATGGCAAGGGATAAGGGGGACCTGGCCTATAATGGGAAGAAGATTTCCACCTTTCCTGACTTTCCCCTTGAGGTGCAGAGGGACAGAATGAAATTTAAATTGGTCAAGGCCCGGTTACGCGAGTTAAATATTCAGTTTAATATGCTGTACCCGTCCAAATTAAGAGTGGCGGTGGATGGTGTGTCTAACATTTTTTTTTCTCCAGGAGATGTGGCGGAGTGGCTAGACCGCTCATACCCAGGAAAGCGCCAGGTTCTGGCTAGCTAAAGTTGATTGGGGTACCCGCCACATGGTTGTTCAGGGAGTTTAAGTACTGCATATTCTCTGATGGGTTTGGGGGAGGCTATGCTGTACTATTCTGGCGGTCAGTAAGCGAATGGGGGAGGGAGGGGGGGAGGGGGTTGTTGTTTTTTTTTGTTCCCTTGTGGTTATCTATCGTAAGCCTCAAAAAAAGGGGGGAGAGCGGGAATTAAGGGTAGGTATGCCCGGGGTAGGGCCTACAGGGTGGGGGGGTGGGGTGTGTTTGTTTATGTCTTTTTTATGTTTGGGAGCTTACATGGTCCGGTCACCCCCGAGAGAGTATAGTACCTATGCGGGGTCCATCATTAAGTTGGCTGGCTGTGGATGGAGAAGTAGTAGATAAGGCTGACTTGGTATGGGGGTGCGTTTTCTGTCATGGAATGTTAGGGGTCTGAACGACAGGGTCAAGAGGGCGACGGTCTTGGGGCAATGCAAAAAGTATGAGGCAGATGTTATATGCCTCCAAGAGACTCATCTTAGTGCGGAAAGATCTAACTCCTTAAGGCGGCCCTGGATTGGCCCTGTATTTCACGCCCCTTTCACCAATATGTCCAGGGGGGTCTCTATATTGATTAAGAAGCCCCTGGCATTTACTCTCGGTAGTCACCAAATTGACCCGGGTGGTCGGTATATATTTATTGAGGGTCGTATAGATCAAGTTCAGATCTGTATTCTTTCAGTATATATCCCCCCCCCCGTTCTCCTACGAGGTTATTAAGAAGGCAGTGGAATTTGCGGCCGGTTTCCCTCTAGCTTCGATTATATGCATTGGAGACTTCAACAAGGTTTTAGATTCCCGACTGGATAGGTGGAGGCCAGGGGGGCAGCCCATGGATGAAGGTAGTAAGTTTAGGGACTTTATTCAGGAAGTTGGATTATGGGATCCTTGGAGGATAAGGTATCCCGACCGAAAACAATTTTCTTGCTACTCTGATTCTTACGGGGTCTTTTCGAGGTTGGACTTAGTGCTTCTCTCGAAGGACCTATTAAATAGAGTCCAGTTGGTTGAATACAAGTCGCGTGGTATTTCGGATCATTCGCCGATTATGGTTGATCTCGACCTGGCAAGGCAGGTTGGATATAGGAGTTGGAAGTTGCAGCCATTCTGGCTTACTCAGATGGGCGAGGTGGAGGAGGTGGAACAGTTGATTGGGGAGTATTTCCAACTGAACCATGGCTCGGTCTGTGGTTCCACCTTATGGGACTCATTTAAAGCATATATTAGAGGGGTGTTCATAAAAAAGATTGCTTTTGTCAAGAAGAATTATAGGGTGGAGACTGAAAGACTGGAGGGTAGGTCAGTGGAGTTGGAAAATATTTATGTTTCCAGCGGTCGGGAAGTGGATCGGGTAACGTGGCAGGTTGCTCTTAATGAATGGCGCGATCACGTCCAGGACACCTTCTGTCAGAGAGTAAGAAAGGGAGATCATAGGCGATATGTTAATTCGGATCGGGGTGGGAAATGGCTGGCTTTGATGGCTAAGAATGAGCGTTCATCTAATCTCATCTCTGAAATTAAGGATGACATTGGGAATAGTGTAATGGATACCCCCGCAATTGTCTCCAGTTTTGTGTCATTTTATAAAAAACTGTTCTCCTCTCAGTCCTCGAACAACGAGGAAATAATTGACGACTACTTGGGGGCAATGGAACTTCCGCAAATTTCTGGGGCCTCCAAGGAGTTTTTGGACGCCCCAATTACGTTAGAAGAGGTAGCGTCTGTAATTCAAGCCCTCCCTCGAAATAAGGCCCCGGGGCTGGACGGGTTACCGGGGGAATTTTATGCAAAATACTCTAATGTCCTGGCCACTCCATTATGGGAATTGCTGGGTGGTGTCCAGGTTGAGGGTAGGCTACCCCCCTCTATGGAAGAAGCTTATATTGTAATGATTCCCAAGGTGGGGAAGGATCCCTCCCAGGTTGGATCTTATCGACCTATATCCATTATGTCTTCGGACGCAAAAAAAATTTCAAAAATATTGGCCAACCGCTTGGGGAAAGTGTTGGAAGAAATTGTACATCAAGACCAGACAGGTTTTAGACCTGGTAGGTCGACGGCTGTCAACCTGAGGAGGGTACTTTCTTATATTCAAATCATTAATTCTGGTAATAAAAGTGCGGCCGTGGCCTCATTCGATGCCAGTAGGGCATTTGATGTAATTGAGTGGGAGTATTTATGGCCCGTGCTGAGAGCATTTGGCATCGGGGAGGGTTTTATTGGATGGATTAGGTTAATGTATCGGCAGCCATTGGCTCGTATTTCAGTTAACGGATTTACCTCCTCCTCCTTCCCTTTGGCCAGGGGTACAAGGCAGGGGTGTCCGCTGTCCCCGCTGTTGTTCGCGGTGGCAGTGGAGCCTCTGGCTCATTTACTTAGACAGAAGCTGGGTTGTTATAATTCAGGTGGGAATAAATTGGTATCTTTGTATGCCGATGACCTCCTAATTGGTTCTGACAGTCCGGACGTTGATCTCCCATTAATTGTGAACCTCCTAAATGAATTTGGGGGTATGTCAGGTATTAAAATGAACTGGGATAAGTCCCATGTTATGTTCCTGGGTTCCGTGACTCCCGATATCCAGCTTGCCTGCCCGTTAAAAATCTCTAGTAAATTTAAGTACCTGGGCGTTATGATTTCTGACAACCCGCGGGATTATATCTCGGATAATCTGAGGCCGCTATTAAGGGAAATTAAAAATAAGTGTCGGAGATGGGTCGGTTTGCCACTTTCGCAACTAGGCAGGGTTAATCTGCTGAAGATGTGTATTCAACCTAAACTTTTGTACCTGTTGCTCCACGCTCCGTGTTATATTGGTGTTAAATTTTTTCATGAGTTGAATAGTGTTCTTTCCTCATTTATTTGGAAAAACAAAAGCTCGAGGATTAGACTGTCCATCTTGACCCGGGATAGAGGAGAGGGGGGTCTTGCCCTCCCGGACTTCAGACTCTATTATTATTCATCCCAGTTATGTCATCTTTGTCCATGGATAAAGGGAAGTGATGAGGTTGGGGAATTCAGGACCCTGGCGCTAGCTGGGCAATCGGGGTTGTCCCCTCTCCAATTGTTGTTGGCAGGGAAGGTATGGGGTAAAGCACCCCCCTTGATAGACCAAGCTATACGCGTGTGGAGACAGGTGCAAAAGTTGACAAATTTTGTGGACACGGACCCTCAGACCTCAGTTTTTTCCCTGTCGGAGGTCAAAAAATTGAAGGGTTTAGGTGGGGGAGTGTGGGAGGCGCATGGTTTGTTGGAGGTAGGATCGTGGTTACAGGAAGGGATAATTCGCCCCTTTGAGGACCTACAACAGGGGCACGATCTCCCTAGGAAAGCGTACTTTAATTATCTTCAGATCAGGAGTGCGTTAGCCTGTATGACAAGGAGTGGATCCCTGAATATTAGGGAAGCTCCATGCAAGGAATTTATGAAAAAATTGGGTCCTAGGAAGCACCTCTCTAAAACATATAGATTTATCCACTCCCTTAAACAAGAAGGTGGTTTGGATAAGCTGAGGTCTCAGTGGGCTAGGGTTATCCCTCAGGTTTTGGTAATAGATTGGAGGGAGGTTCTATCGGCCAATGGTAAATCTTCAATGTCTCTCTCAGTCCAGCAGGTTCAATTTAATATTTTACATCGAATTTATTTTACTCCGGAGCGATTGAGGCATGTGGGGAGCCCCGCCACTGCGGGGTGCCCTAGATGTGGAGTCGAGCCGGGTACACACTGGCATTTAGTTTGGGAATGTATGGGAGTGCAAGCTTTCTGGTCAGCCATCTGTAATGTTATGCTGGAGCTTGGAATTTCAAACTCTACTTTCAGTCCTATTTGTTTAGTACTAGGGGTGGTGGATATCCAACAGAGTGGGCAATGGACCCAATTGATCAGGATCCTAGTAGCTTGTGCTAAAGTAATTATAGCTAGGAAATGGATGGCAATGGTGGGGCCCTCGGTGGTGGAATGGATTAACTTAGTCAATGCTACCTGCTCTCATGAAAAATATATGTATGCTACACGAGGGTGTTTTCCTAAATTTTATAAGGTTTGGGGTGGGTGGACGACATCCAGATTTTACATAGCCTTGTAAAGATATTTTGACTCACCTATTACTAAATGCTCTCATTTTAAGAGTTGATAAGAGTATGGCACGGTTTACTTAAGATATTAAGGGTTGAAGTAACCATAAGACAATGGTAAATAAGTTAAGGTCACGATTGAGGTTATAGGTCGATATAATATTAGATTTTAGTTCATAATCAACGAATTATTAACATGCACTATGGGGTACCCGGTTTGATGAAATTATGTGTATGCTACACGAGGGTCTGTTGATAGATTTATAGGGTTAGGGGAGGGGGGAGGTATCTAATTATTTTATAGTTTGGTTATATCATCTCTTCTCACGCAATAATAAATGTCCTCACTGTATCTAGGGAATTATTTAGGCACTGTTTAATAACGATAATATTTGATGAATTATGATAAGATAGTAATTATATTAGTGGGGTCTTAAGTATAGGAGTATAAGGGGTATAAGTTTAATCACGATGAATTCATGAGAAATAACTTTATATTGACTGATGATTGGTTCTCTTCCGGCTTGGGTCTCTGGCTACAGCAGATAGGACTGTTTGATTTAGTGCCGTCCACAGCCTAGGGTGTATAGCATATAGGTGTAGAGATTGCCTGTATAGTTGGGGGAGTGACCGGCCATGGGGATGTAAGCGTTGTTTGTTGTATATGTGATGTATTGTATTTAAGTGTTATGTTTGTATTTTGCAAAATAAAATAAAAACTTAATTAAAAAAAAAAAAAAGAATGGATTTTAGAAGGTAAGGGGAGGGCTCAGATTATTTTGGACTCAACTGTTTTAATACAATGGATACCAAAAGGAATGAAGAACTGATGTTATACAACAAAATGTTTTGATGAATACCACCAAGTGGTCTCCTACATACAACAGACCATCTTGGTGCAGATACATCTCAGTTGCAATGCAGTATGACAAGGACACACGAGGAGACTGATTAATGTGATATTGGACTGTGTCTCTGAAACTGTGCATGAAGTGTTACAATGTAGCAGTTAGCAGTTGCATCTTCTGTTCTGCTCAGTATACAGACTCAGTTAAGGTGTATACACACTGGCCTATACAGTATATCATCCGGGGCATCTTCTAGTGAAGCAAGCAGTGAGAAATGGGGTGTGGCTTTATGTGGGTGTCTAATGCCCCAATTGCCATTTCTATCTCTCCAGAAGATGAGGGCTCCAACCAATGTTCCCTCTAATTTTACGAAGGCTTTGTGCAGAAAAAGATATTGGCTGTGCAACTTTGGAAGGAAATGTACATTTTTGTGCGTCACATAACGTATACAGGCCTAGGTTTCGAGTTCTGTTGAGTTAATAAAGCAATTTGAATGTTTACAGACTTCACACACCACACATATAGACTATAGCAGTGATTTTCAACCTTATTAAACTCGTGGCACACTAAAACAAGATTTTAACCTTTGTGCGCTCAGTTGTAATGTCTGTGCGCGGGCTCGGCGAGTTGTGTGCGCGCGCACACGCGCACAGCTTAGAGGGAACACTGGCTCCAACCAGAGGTCACTGTGGCTGCAGTCCTGGCTCCTACATTGTGAAAGAACCATGTGGCCACCCGGTGTGGCCGCTACCCTCCTGCACCTACCTTGTTATACCACGGTTTTCTGTTTCATATCAATGTACAATTCTGCCTAATGTCAAAGATATAAATATAAACTATTATACAAACACATACAACATGTAAGTCTGCTTCTAGTACCAGTTACCATGTCGACAATACAGTGTGGGAAGTTCGACAGTTATACATTTTAAATGTCATCTGGTTTACAGGCTCTACAACTGAAATGTCGGAATTGGCAGAATACGGACAGGATAGGCTGCGGGATCTGAGGGTTAGGGTTACACTTCAGGAAGCGTGGGTTAAGATTAGAGTTAGGGGTTTGCGTTGCTTACCGTTAGAATCAGCACAGGACCAGCCTAAACTCTCCATCGGCTGACTGCGTCATGTTGGGAGTTTTACTGTTCAAAATATAATGAGGGACATATGTTTAAATATACTTGTGTATAAAATTAAAAGGTTCTGTAATTTATAGCAACAAATTATATTATCAATTAGCACAGTCTAGGACATGCATGTCCAAACTGTGGCCCTCCAGCTGTTGTGAAACGACACATCCCAGCATGCCTTGCCATAGTTTTATCACTCCCTATTAGCAAACTGTGGCAAGTCATGATGGGACTTGTAGTTTCACAACATGTGGAGGGCCATCGTTTGGACATAGGACATCAAAGCTGAACACCTGATTGTGTTGCACTGTTTTGTACACCAGATTTATTATCTCCTAGCGATTCATAGCTTCTTTTTGCTTGCTCTCTAGATCAATAGCATAGCAGTACTCATTAAAATGATTTTAATATAGGGTGTTGATGAATATTTTATGTGTCTTCAAAAAGTCACAAAACATGATTTTCAAAAACCTAAACCGCTACATTTGTGTCAGCCTGCCCCCTCCCTGCTTGTGGCAGTGTTCTCAGCTCTATGTTGATGAGCAAGAAACTGGAATACATCAGACTGTGCTTCTGTCAAAGATGATTTGGAGGCTTTGTTTTCTGGAAGGCGTTTGCAGCAAGCTAATGTCAAGCATATCATTAGAAATTATTAGCGCCATGGGAATACATCTTTAAATGTCAGGCTGATGGTAAAATTGTCAATTTAGCGTTTCCCGTTCCAGTTGTGTAATAGTGTTAAAGGCATAGTGCCTGCATTTCAGATGTGGAGTCCAAAATACAAAGCTCTGCATGCTCATTGCTACCTTTTATTTCTGAAATGCTATCCTTACATATTACAAGTTGCAGCTGTATCAGTTTGTAATATTCACAATGCAAGGATCATCAAAAGGCCTCATGTAGGTATTCAATTCAAATGGCCAGTTGCTTGAGATTTGTGTTACCTTTTATCGGTTTTATTTTGTTTCTTAAAAAGAGAATATAATACAGTATCCTGATGTATCTAGCTCCCCATTTGGTGCAAATGATTCTAATACTATATAATAGGTATTACGCACCCTTTACTTTGTCATGCCCTCCCATAATCTGAATTATTTTGTCTTCATAATAAGTGATTGATCTGTAGCTGCATTCACAGCCAGCAGCATATTGGTGGGAAATTATGTAGGCTCAGGGCTGGCTCTACCACTAGGCAGCTTTAGGCAGCTGCCTAGGGCGCCAGGATCTAGGGGGGCGCCACCAAGTCTGCCTATCAAATAATAAAATATGTCTGTGAGGATCCTTGTTGTACTTAATGCAGGCGGTTGCTGTGGAACCTCTACGACCTCACCTCCATACTTTCTCTTGAGGCATACTTACCTATTTTTCTTCCCTCTCTTCCTATACTCTGTTGTGGGTGGCAAAGGGGAGGGTGCTGGGGGCCTCCAGAGAAAGCAAGAGTCTTGCCCACCTACCTGGGGGCTGGGAGGACCACTCAATTTTGGGAGGCTACCTTCTATTCCAGAATGTTAATCAAGTATGCATTAAGGGTTGGAAAATGTTTATTGGTGGGAGTATGGGGGGGGGGGGGGGCAGTAGGCTGGAGTTTTGCCTAGGGTGCTGAGAAGCCTTACACCGGACCTGTGTAGGCTTCAAATGTCTTCTAGTTACCGGTTTCATGTACACTATATGGGCAAAGCATTAGAAACATTTGAACTCACTCATTAACAGGTGTGGCCAATCAGACCCCTATCCGCCTACTTGTGTCCTTGCACCACCCCAGGGTTGAATTTCACTCCTTGGTTGGTGTAGGAGAAGCCTGCACATATATTATTTGCATTATTAACTGTAATGCGTGTGCATTATTTGCCATTTCAGAACTCAAAGTGAAACCATGCCCCTAACCCAGACGCTCTCATACTCTTTTGCTCTGGGACACCATTAGTCCAGACAGTAAAAAATAATTACAGCACCCCAGCAAGTTACCGCAGAATGGCTGCCACATAAGCGGACAGCGGACACAGTAGCGTTGCAGAGTCACAAATGAAGTGAAGTGACCGCTAATGTGACAGGGAGGTAGTAGGTAATGGTGGATGGCAGACACATACCATAAAGTCTGCGCTCAGTTCTCCTTCTCCCTCCTGCTGCTTTCTGGAACTACCCCTTCTAATGCCTGACGATGCCCCCCCCCCCCTTTTTTTTTGCACTTACTTATTGAGAGATGGCCTGTTTTATCTATAAGGTTTCCTATAGCTCAAATGCCCTGCTAGTGCCCTCGCTGCCAGCTTTGTGACCCCTGCGGATATAAAAAAAAAAAGATAATGTTTTGCAAAACTCCCAGGGGAAGATTCAATTGACAGCAGGTGTGAGCAGAAGTAGGTACCAATTTGTGGCTGCTCCCTAAAGAAGGGAGGAGCCAGAGTAACTCAAAGGGGTAGAAACATGATTGCATCACTGCAGCCTGCTCCCCCTGGTAATGTTAATTGCGCCATCACCCCACCCTCTATGCAGTGTGTAGGGTTGGAGCATAACGGCAATATCAGTGTGTGTTGTTAATACCCCTTTCACATCGCAAATGCCAGGTTGTACCTGGGATTTGGACCTGGGTCCATTACCGGGAACAATTCGGCATTTGCGATAAGAGACCCCCCGCAGTAACCGTGACAGAAATGGGGCGGGGTGGAGTGATTGAGACCTGGGTCATTGCACACCGGGATTATCCCTTCTTTTAACCCTGGTCAGAATGCTGCGTTGCTGGGCTAGGGTATTTTCAGAAATCCCTTTAACATTGCACATCGACCCAGCAACAACCAAGGTTGGATCCGTGTTATTTGTGCAATGTGAAAGGGGTATAAGTGACAGTGTGGAAGCGCTGTCCCTTAGTCTCATTACGAAATTACAGTTATTATAAAAAATATTTTAAAAAATCACTGTGCCCATACATGTTACAATTATTGTATATAATATTGTATACAATAGCGCATCTCATCGCATCTCGGTTTTGCGATGAGAGGCGATCTACTACAAAAAGTATGTACTGCACATACGTTTTGTACTAGATCTCATCTCATTGCAAAACCATGATGCGATATTGTATACAATATTGTGTACAATAATTTTAACGTATATTGGCACCTTAATATCAAACAGATAGCATTTTATGGGTAGCACATTATGCTGGCAATTCACCCATGTTAATAACTGGTAGAGATGTTCTATTCAAAGTGCAGATAATGCTATTATAGCCCACTGTGCCCAGCAGTAGTGCAGCCTATGTATAGTAACGTGGCCCTGTGTTGCGTTTGTATAGTGTTTCCTCCAGGTACCCCAGTCTCCTCCCACACTCCAGAAATATACTGTTTGGAGTGTGTGCCTGTACATGTATTTAGGGCAGACTAGATGGGCTTTAGGTGGTTTTTATTTTTATGTGTATTCTGTGTTCAATTGTGTACGTACCCTTGAACAATACACTCATACTTGCTAGCTGCACTTAACCCAGGAACTATTCAGAAAGCATAACTGGCAATTTGCAGGGCCAAAAGATCAGTACGTGGCCCCAAGATTTTTGTTGCCAGCCCTGAACCTAAGGGCAGATTTGTCAAAGCTTCGAGAGTGATAAAGTAAAGAGATAAAGTAATAATCTAATCCACTTCTAACTCTCATTTTACAGGGTGGTGTTTAAAATATGGTAGGAGCTGATTTCTGGGTACTTTATCCCCCCTTTCTCTCTCCGAGCTTTGATAAATCTTCCATATCCTGTAGGTCGGTAATCTGTCCTGTTCATTAATAGAGCTTATTGTAACAGGTACTTGGATATTTTAAAATGCAGTAAGGATTATTTTTCATAGTTTATTTCCATTTATTTTTGAAACAACATAACAGTTTGTCCCTGGAAACTATTTTCAAATTGATTGAAGCATCTAATCACATGGCACATGATACTGTATCTACCAACCTTGGCGTATTCGATTTCCCACCATATCAACAGACATTATGCAACATTCTTTTAGCGTTTGAAATTCTCCTCCTTTGAATTAATATTACAATTTAAAAGGCAAGAAATAATAAATTACATCGAACACTGCAAACCCTGTTTTGACACTTTTTAAGCTGATCATATTCCACCAACAATATCCGTAATAATTTTGGCAGTAGTTATGCAAATGTTACCTCAGTAGGCTTTGAATTTCCAGAAAATGGCACTTGTTTGCTTACTTACCTTCACACAATCCATCCAAAATGGCACAAATTTGTGACATTCCAAGAAAATAAATGAAAAGCCCTGCACACACTAGACACCCCCAACACCACCGATATAGCTAACTATATTGGCGGTGCCGCAAGTGGATAATATAGTGCGTACACAGAACAATATTGTTCAGTGACATCACCGGGAGCTTGGCTACATAGCCAAAATTAACCTGCATGTCCAAATGATGGGGAGGGGGGGTGGTTAACGATGCATGAGAGTGCGCATTGTTAAAGATATTGAGCATACACACTAGATGTTTTTTTAAAGATATGGCTTAGAAGGGACAAAATCAGGTAGTTTGTATGGGTCTTAAGGGCTGGATTTAATTAACCACAGTCCCTTTTTCATGTACAATACAACCTAAAAATTCTATTTAGGGATAGATTTCCTTTTTAAAGGTAATTGGCAAAATATATAGGTAAAATAAAATAGTAACTACAGAATCTGATGTTGAGATTAACATAATGCCAGCAATAGGCATGTAGTGAGTTAAACATCCCCATATGTGTGTCACACTGGGAAGCATGTGACTCTGGGATCCAATAGGGACATGGGTCTGGCAGGATTGACAAGTAATAAATATTGCAGGAAGAGGAGGAGACTTCCTCTTCTTCCTGCAGAAATCCCCGCCCTCCCTCCCCTTTTGTCTTAATGAGGGTGGTGGGTTTAATCGCGTTAGTTGATAGGCGGGAAAGAACGGCACGTTTAATCAATTTAGCTCACATAAGGTGTTGATGTTACGTATATGGCTTGTTTTCGGTGCACTCACCTCTCATTGACTTAGGCCTTTGCTGGATCACCCGTTCGGGGACAGCGACCCCTCCTGGCCGGGTGGGTAGTCAATGAAGTTTGGTGGAGTTGGATACCGCTTGTTTTGAGTTAGGCCAGTTACGTCTGTAGTTGGGGTGGAGTTTTAGTTAGTAGCCGTTCTTTCTTGGCCACCATTAATTAATTAATTTAATTCAAATAATCAATCTAGCTTAAAATTTTCATAAATAAATCAGTTAACAATTTCTGCCAAACATATGTCTCTGAGTCTTTATTTCAGGTTTAGTTATATAAGTTAATAACGTATAAGGTTTAGCATGCTAAGGGAACACATAAGATGTTGGGATGTTTAATAATCTTCGTTCATTTTTGTAGCCTGGTTGTGGGTTGTCAGCCTTCCATTACCATGCAGAAAATGTATCTTTGATCCACGGGATTAAATTACAATTCTAAAGTGGATTGTATAACTATGCATATATATGTTAAGCATTAAGGCTATTATAAATAAGCACTGTAGTTTTGCACTGAAATCATGGAGTAGACAATGGTATTTCTAAAATGATAGCAAGGTGCGACACTCAGGTCTGAAATAATGTAGCTCCCAAAAGGACTAATAAGGAATACTGGGGCAGATGTATTAAGCCTTAATAAGAGATAAATGCAAGGATGATAAAAAGCAATAACCATCCAGCCAATCACCTCCCAACTGCCATGTTACAGGCTTTGATTGGCTGGACATTTATATCTTTATCACCCTTGCATTTATCTCTTGTTAAGGCTTAATACATCTGCCCCAATGAGAGATAGTATCCAAAATTTCTTAGAACAGGAGAAGGTGATAAGTAAGGCGTAGCTTTAGATCATGTCAGATTAATTTAATTAGCTTCTATGAGGAAGTCAGTAGGGGGCTGGACTTCGTGCTCCACCCTCACTATGCCCCTGAATGTAAGCGCAAGAGGCATTTTTTTATACACATATAAATATATGGTACTTGTTTCCTAGCACGGCACTCATGATATTAAGTTCTATGACATCGAATCGCATCGCATGCCATATGCCCGCATGCAATGCGATGTGATTTTAAATTGTATAAGCCCCTATACGATTTTTTTATTGTAAAAGCACCGTAATGGGTGCTTACAATGTTAAATGCACCCCCACGCCACCCCCACTATCAACGCCAACCCGAAGAGTGGCGAGCGCAGCGGCACGTGTCCTCGGACCTTTTCATACCCCCACTATCCACGTCGGCGTGGAGTTCATTTTATATAGTGTGGCGAGCGCACCGAGCCCGAAGCGTGGCGAGCGCAGTGAGACCCGTGAGGGGACGTGTATTACTTTACATGTATTCCACGTCTGCTCGCCACGCTTTGGGCTCGGTGGCTCGCTACACTATATAAATTCAACACCACGCCAACGTGGATAGTGGGGGTATGAAAAGGTGGGAGGATGCGTACCGCCACCCCTTGCGGGCTCGCTGCGCTCGTCACGATTCGGGTTGGCGTTGATAGTGGGGGTGGCATTGGGGGTGCTTTTAACATAGTAAGCACCCATTACGGTGCTTATACAATTAATTATCTTATAGGGGGCACATTTAACATTGAAAACACCCATTAGGGTGCTTATACAATTTTAAATTGTATACCATTGTATATGGCATACAATGCGATGGTATACAATTTAAAATTGTATAACATTGGCTGCCATCGCGTAACAACGCATACCATCGTATGCCTTATGGTCTGCGATGCGATGGGCGCCGTGCTAGGAAACAAGTACCAAATATATAAAACATTGTGGTGGGCTCTCTCAATGCAGTTTGCTTGGTAGACTTTTTATTGTTACAGATGTCAAGAGCCATTTTTTTTATATCTGCTTTCTTAATTTAGTTTGAAAAATAAAGAAACAATAGCAGATATAACATTTTATAGCAAACTTAGTTTTATGTGACCTTGATGTAAAGCACATACAGCGGTGAGGCTGTGAAGTCACTACCTAGTCCGTCACTTCCTGATAAATATAGCTTGATAAATGCTCTAGAGAATAGTTATTTCCTTGTCCCACTTTTTAGGAATATCTTATCTATTATAGCAGCAGGAATCCTGCAATTAAGGATTTCACTTTTTATGCTGTTCATTGCAGCCAGATCTTTCCTTTAAAATAAGTGCTAAGCTTTGGCAGTAGTAGACACATAACTGCCTATTTTTTACTTAATACAAATTCAGCAGCAAATGTTTATTCAAGTTATGAAATGCCGGTGTGTAGTGAATGTTTTAGAAATGCAATCGCCCATTCCTCTCCTACATTTTGTAAATAAAAATTCAAAAATGACACATTGAGGTTTTCATACAAAACCAGCGACCTATTCCTGTAGGTTATAGTTTAGGTGCATTGTGGACAATGTACGCTAAAATTCTCTGGATGTTAAAGGTTTTTCTTCCATACTTAATTTTCTGTTTTAAAGCCTTTTCCATTTGTGATACTTCGAATAATGGGCCCCATACAATAGCAATTAATTGTGACAATCCTCCGTTCTGGAGATGATTGTCACAATTCATTTTTAATGTGTGGGCTCCCCCTTTTGGCAATCCCAATCAAAAATGAATAGGGATCGCCAATAGATTGCTGAATCAGAGTTTTAAACATGTTTAAAAATCTGGTTTTATTGGAGATTAATTTTGTATGTGTGGGCATTCTAACAGGAAAAATCTGCTGATCACTGAAACAAATCTGTAGTGTGATGGCAAGTCAAATAGATTGAAGAAACCATTTATCTGGGGAAAAAACTCACTGGATCTGAGAAGCAACTAATTGTGATTGCTGATGTATGGGGCCCTTAAGACCCATACCCAGTGTTAGGGAACCCCAGTGACAGAGACGCCTTGACGTACGGCCTGGGGGCTTAACCCTATATCTGCAGATATATGCAACCAAGATCTCTGTATTATCTGATTATTATATGTATATTTCTCATTCAGTGTGCAATAGGGATACAAACTGTTTTTTTTTTCCTAACCAGATTTACCCCTCCCTGTTGGCACCTGAATGACAGACCTCTGATTGAGCAGCTTACCAATAAAAGTGTTGTAGAATTTACAACAGAAGTAGACACTAGAGGCCCAATGTTAGGTTCAGCAAAATATTGAGGCCTACACAGATAGCAATTTAGGGGCATTTTCTAAGCGATCTCACTAGATCGTTTAGGAAATGCTCCTACATCGCTACATGTGTAGGGGCCATAGCGATCGTGATGTGTGGCCCCAAATGTTATCACCTGGCGGTTAATATTTAGCATGCTGGATAAATCTATAATCGACGGCCTCAGGGCCACTGTTCTCACTGGAGAACACTGGCCCTGCCAGATCACTGCGTGCTGAGCCATCTTGCTGAAGCGTTCTAAGCGATCTAGCATCACTCGGAACGCTCAGCAAATCTCCCCGTGTGTAGGCCCCTTATGAAGGATCAGGCTCTTTCTCTGGCAATGCTCTTCGGTCCCCTCTTCCACACCACAACAGAGGTAAAGATTCCTATTGTAGGCACAGTGCACACAGCATCCGGTCAGTACATCAGGAGTGTAAATTTCAACACCAGAATGATGACAGGTTCTAATATCCTCAGAGTGTCAACACAAGATCAACCAGTAAAAAATGTTTTGTGTCATTTGTAGGGTTTGGCTTAAACATAAAAAAAAGTATGTCAGCATTATGATAGCTAGATTGCTACCGAAACGGCCCATCAGGGCATAGGTGCGGATATTGTTGTTCTTCAGCTACTGCCTGTTACATGATTGACCTGATAAGTATCATTTATTGTTTTTTTCTACTGGATCATAATTGTGTTTAAGTTAAACGTAGAAAGCTAATTCAACTAAGCGTGGGGGTCTTTACATGAAATTGTGTAGTATAATCTTCAAAGCATAGAGGTTTTTCTTCACTACATGTGAATGCCCGGCGGGGGTGGGTTCAGCCAGCGGGGACCCGGCGCACTACGTGTGTGTGTGTGGGGGGGGGGGGGGGGGGTTGAAAATGCTTCCTGGATGGGTGTGCATATCCACTGCATATTTAATGAGCGGGTCCCCACCCGGTCATTAAATATTCACTGCACCGCTCATTAGATTTGCACAGAGCGGGACCTCTATTGGCTGGGTCCTAAATACTGTTTCAAACCTATTCAGACTGCAAAGAAAAACGGGTCTGAAATGGGTAGGACCCTGCTTTTTTACCTTTTCCAAATACCGTTTTTTTTTGGAAACGGTAAAATCACTCTGGACCTTTCAGACCGCACATATTACCGTTTTGAAACAGTAAAAAAACGGCAAAATACCCGGTAATATGTGCGGTCGGTAAGGGGCATTATAGATCACTTTATGTCGTTTGTTTTGGAGAATAAAATTGCTTTGAAAAATAGTTACTTATTTCCTTAACATAGAACAGAGCAAATGCTTCAAATCAATGATAATGCTGCCACAAATGCCAAAGGTCGTTGTGCCACATAAAAATTGTCTGCTTACTGTCATGTGGTTCTTTACCCTCCAGTAATGGGCATGATCATGCCTGCTGATGTGAGAAGCATATAATGCAGCATTCAGAGTTATAATTCTGTTCTAACACTATTCCTCTGGTTCTGAGACTAAAAAGAACTGGTTTTAAAACTCTGCCCGTTAAGGCACAGGGGGTTATGGGTCATTAGGTCGACAGTCAAAAGGTCGACCACTATTGGTCTACAAAAGGTCAACACATGAAAGGTTCACATGATCAAAGAGTCGACATGGAAAAGGTCAACAGACATAGAACACCTTATAAGTGTACCGCGTCTGCTCGCCACTCTCATACTCTCCCTTTATGCCCGCTTAGATGGTAAAGCATGAACAAGTCAATTTAAAATAAAAATTCTTGAAAAACTCATAAGGGATGGAGAAGGCAAGTAATAGGACTGCGCGTGGGCACACAGACAAAGGGTGAGGGGGCAAGAGTAAATACATTTACTGTACTTTATAAGTATGGCTATATCTAATAAATGAGTCTGGACAGATGACAGGTGTAGGAATTAATCACTTTTACTAATATTTTAAAGATGATAAATATAGATGGTACGGGCAGATCAAAAATCAGTTTAAGGTGAGCTCACCTGGATTTTGCAGTCTTGTTGTGTGCCCGTAGTCAAATGGAATTGTCGGGATTCAATGGTGTGATGAAATAAATTAAGATTAGAAGGAGCCAGTAGTAGCTCCTAATGCAGGTATATTCCTGTTCACCTTTAGTGTTTCCTCCTTTAGGGGGGATCCTCAGCTGGGTATTGCCCTGTTATTCAGTCTAGAGGGCTCTGAATTTTTTCCTGTTGGGATCATTTGGTCTACAGCATGATGGTCAACAGTCATTAGGTTGACATGGGAAATGGTCGACATGGTTCTAGGTTGAAAGGTCATTAGTTCGACAGGTCGTTAGTTCGAAAGGTCATTAGTTCGACAATGTCTAGGTTGACAGTAAAAAGGTCGACATGGGGTTTTTCACTGTTTTTTGACCTGCATGTAAAAACACTCGACATGGACACAGTTTACAGTGCACCGCATCCCCTCGCATCTCTTGCTGTGCTCGCGATGCGGCGGGGATGGCGCCTCGCTACGCTCGGCACACTATTTTATTCTCCTACCACGCCTTAGTGGATGGTAGGGCATGAAATACCGCCTGTCGGCACATGTCGACCTTTCCCATGTCGACCTAATGGTGTTGACCTAATGACGGTCGATCATCATGCTGTAGACCAAGTAACTGCATCCTGTAGCTCGGTGCGCTTTGTAGATTTGCAGGCATACAGCACACCAGTGGCATACCATCTATATTTATATTTTTCACCTTCTACATCCTTGCAAAGTCTGGGGACGCCCAGCAGACTGGAAATATTATATTACAGGTGAACTATGATACTGATCGGGATAATTCATTTTAATAGTCATCGAATAATGACTTTTTAGGCATAATTACAATGGCTTATTAAGCTTAACTATATAAAGGTACCCACAATATTGTATTTTAATATATTATAATTTGTTTTTATTGTATATTTATTTTTATGTACTGTTTCTTTTATCATCTTCAAAATATTAGTAAAAGTGATTTATTTCTACACCTGTCATCTGTCCAGACTCATTTATAAGATATAGCCATACTTATAAAGTACAGTAAATTTATTTACTCTTGCCCCCTCACCCTTTGTCTGTGTCCCCATGTGCAGTGCTATTACTTGCCCTCTTTATCTCTTGTTCGTTTGGGAAGTTTCCAAGGATTGCTGCAGGGGTCGGAAGACTTTTGGCGAATAGTATATTTTAAGGTACTTGTGAGTTATCCGGGCGTCCGATTTTTAAATCGGGTCGGATCGGGACATCGCATCGCATGCGACCATCGGATGCGATGCGATGCGATGACCCGATTTTTCCATAGGAATCAATGTTAAAATGGACTGAGTCCATTTTAACATGGAATTCAATGGGAAAAAGGGGTCCTTTTCATACCCCTACTATCCAAGTGGGCATGGAGTTGGATATAAACCTGTGGCGAGCGTAGCGAGCCACCGAGCCCGAAGCGTGGCGAGCGTAGCGAGCCCCGCGAGGGGACACGGAATACCGTTCGCTCGCCACGCTTCGGGCTCGGTGGCTCGCTACGCTCGCCACAGGTTTATATCCAACTCCATGCCCACTTGGATAGTAGGGGTATGAAAAGGACCCCTTTTTCCCATTGAATTCCATGTTAAAATGGACTCAGTCCATTTTAACATTGATTCCTATGGAAAAATCGGGTCATCGCATCCGATGGTCGCATGCGATGCGATGCGATATCGTATCGCATCGCATCTGATTGTATGCCTTAACTTAAGGCATACAATCAAAAAATCGGACGCCCAGATAACTCACAAGTACCTATTTTAAAAATAAAAATATTCAGCTTTATTATATTGTACTGACAGTACTTAAGCGCCTTACACTTTGTTGTTGTCCTTTGAAAAAACTCATGTTGACCTTTTGTCAATGTTGGCCTTCTGTATATGTAGTTTACAGAGAATTGTGCTGCTAATTGTTACCCGTGCTTGGTTTTAGTTGTTCAGTTACTGTAAATGTTAAGTTCTATGACCCCCGTATGGATCTAATGTGTGATATATAGTAGTGTATGTAGTGTTAAAACTGTTTTATTAAGGAGCTTTGTCCTGCCCATCCAGCTAAATCAGCATACCCTGTGCCTTCCCCACCTGCAGGCCACAGAGTCCCACAGGTGGGAAATGTTGCAGTTAGTGATCATGGTACACTACATCCATGCACACTAAGGAGAGAGTTTGGGGGCAGCACAGCATGTCCATAAGTGCCGCGTACGCTACCTACAATGACTGTGATGGGGCTGCGCCCACCCCCCCAGGCCAGCCATACCCCTTTTTCATGCACACTTACAGGATACAGTGCTGGGAACCTCAGCACCCTGCCCTGTCTGAAGTCTAGCGGGAAATCTATGTGGGTGCCGGATTAGTGACAGACAGCCGGGATTCCGATGGTCGTTTCTCAGACATCAGAATCATTTTTCAGTAGCAATCATAGCACATTGCTGCACATTTTCTCTGATCTGTCTAGAAACATAGAATTTGACGGCAGATAAGAACCACTTGGCCCACCTAGTCTGCCCCTTTTTTAAACATGTTACCTCAAACCATATTTGATCCTTATTGTTTTGTAAGGATATCAATATGCCTATCACAAGCATGTTTAAATTGTACTACTGTATTTGCCTTTACCACCTCTGATGGGAGGCTATTCCACTTATCTACTACTCTTTCTGTGAAGTAATTCTTCCTCATATTTCCCCTGAATCTTCCTCCCTCTAGTTTCAGTGCATGTCCTCGTGTTCTGCTTCTCCTCTTCCTGTGAAGAATGTCTCCCACCTGTACCTTGTTAAAACCCTTGATATATTTGAAAGTTTCTATCATGTCCCCCCTTTCCCTTCTCTGCTCCAAAGTATACATATTAAGATCTTTTAGTCTTTCCTGGTACGTTTTGTGATGTAGGCTATGCACCATTTTAGTTGCCCTTCTTTGTACAGTCTCCAATGTATTTATATCCTTCTGAAGATATGGTCTCCAGAACTGAACACAATACTCCAGATGAGGTTGTACCAATGACCTATACAGTGGCATTATTACGTCTTTCTTTCTACTGCTGATACCTCTCCCTATGCAACCAAGCATCTGACTTGCCTTCTTCATTGCTTTGTTACATTGCCTATATGCCTTTAAGTCCCCTGAAATAGTGACACCTAGATCCCTCTCTTCCTCAGTAGTTTCCATTATAGTGCCATTTATACTATTGTCTTTGGATTTTTGAGACCCAAGTGCATGATTTTGCATTTTTTTGGCATTAAACTGTAGTTGCCATGCTCTTGACCATTCCTCTAATCTACCTAGATCATCAATCATTTGTTTTACCCCTCCTGGTGTGTCTAGCCTATTGCATACCTTTGTGTCATCTGCAAAAAAGGCACATTTTACCCTCAATTCCATTTGCAATATCACCAATAAATATATTAAAAAGCACTGGTCCAAGTACAGATTTTGCACTTGTAACCTTTTCCTCCTTTGACTGTACTCTGTTTACTACAACTCTCTGTTTTCTGTCCTGCAACCATGCTCTAATCCAGTGGTCTCCAACCTTTTATGGGGTGTGAGCTACTCGCGGCAAAATAAACCACCAGAAGAGCTACTAAAATAAAAAAAAATAGAAAAAAATCTGCCTAAAGACCAAATAATGCCATTTACACATTATTCCACAAACCGCAATTCCCCTGACACAATATGCCACACTGCAATGTGCAATATGCCACATACATCCCTCCCAACACTGGAGGCAGAGGAGAAGGGACATCCAAAATTAGGGGGACATGACCTACTATCGTGGTACTCCTGCAAGGCCACGCCCCCCATGTTTTCTGCTATGAGGGCATAGCCAGCGCTCTGAGAGCTGCTGGCCATGCCCCCAGTCTCTCTGAATAGAAGCAGAGACACAAGTGAAATGGGATACAGAGGCATAGATGGTAAAATAAGACGTGGCACACATTTGAAGGGGTAGAGGCGCAGGTGGGATAGATCCTAATGGGGAAGTGTCATGAATGAAACAGCCAGACATAGGCACCTACAATTAGCATTTGATGAGAGATTGGCTGCACTGCCTGACACTGCACTGTAGCATACCTCCCAACATGACTCTCTCCAGGAGGGACAGAATGCTCTGGTCTTGGACTTCCTTGTTAACCCCTTCCTGACACAGCCAGTTTTTGCCTTCCTGACAGAGCCCTTTTTTTCAAATCTGACATGTATCACTTAAGTGGGGATAACTTTTTTTTGCTTTTACTTATCCCAGTGATTTTGAGATTGTTTTCTCGTGACACATTGTACTTCAAATTAGTGGTAAATTTGGGTCGATACAGTCTGTGTTTTTTTGTGAAAAATACCAAAATGTCGTAAAAAAATGGAAAATTTAGCAATTTGCAAAATGTTAAATTTTCTGCTTGTGAGACAAATAATCATACCACTCAAAATAGTTAATAACTAACATAGACCATATGTCTACTTTATGTTTCCATCATTATTTCAACATCCTTTTATTTTTTTTGGACACTAGGAGGCTTAAAATATGAATAGCAAATTCTCAAATTTTCAAGAAAATTTCAAACACTGATTTTTTTAGGGACCAGTTCAGTTCTGATGTGACTTTGAGGGACTTGTATGTGAGACACCCCCATAAATGATGCCATTTCAAAAACTGCACCCCTCACAGTATTCAAAACAGCATTTTGGAAGTTTGTTAACCCTTTAGGTGTTTCACAGGAATTAAAACAAAGTGTAGGTGAAATTTCAAAATGTCATTTTTTTTGCAGATTTTCAATTTTAATACATTTTTCTAAGGAACACAGTAGATTTTACTAGAGAAATGTGACTAAAAATTGATTCCCCCAATTCTTTTGTTTTCATAAATATCCTATATGTGGCCCTAGTGTGCACGTTGACCAAACCACAGGCTTCATAATAGAAGGAGCACCTACTTGATTTTGGAGCCTCCTTTTTATGAGATTATTTTTTAGGCACCATGTAGGTTTCTAGGCACCATAAGATGCTAAAAGTTAGGAACCCCCCCACAAGTGACCCCATTTTGCAAACTACACCCCTCAGGGAATTCATCTAGGGGTATAGTGTACATTTCAAACCCCCAGGGGTTTCACCAATTGTGGTACAACTGGGCAGTGAAAATGAAAAATTAATTTTTTTACACAGAAATACAGTTCTGGCTCCAAATTTTTCATTTTCACAAGGAATGAAGGAGACAAAGCACCCCAAAATCTGTGCCCCAATTTCTCCCGAGTACGGCAATGCCTCACATGTGACCACAAAATACCATTTGGGTGCATGGCAGGACTCAGAAGGGAAGGAGTGATTTTTGGATTTTGCAGCTCAGATTCTGGTGGAATGTTGGTGGGTGCTATGTCGCATTAGCAAGACCCCCCAAGCACCAATACAGTGGAACCCCCCCACAAGTGACCCCATTTTGCAAACTACACCCCTCAGGGAATTCATCTAGGGGTATAGTGTACATTTCAAACCCCCAGGGGTTTCACCAATTTTGATACAACTGGGCTGTGCAAATGAAAAATTACATTTTTTACACAAAAATGCAGTTCTGGCTCAAAATTTTTCATTTTCACAAGGAATGAAGGAGAAAAAGCACCCCAAAATCTGTGCCCCAATTTCTTCCGAGTACGGCAATGTCTCACATGTGACCAAAAAATACCATTTGGGTGCATGGCAGGACTCAGAAGGGAAGGAGTGATTTTTGGATTTTGCAGCACAGATTCTGGTGGAATGTTGGTGGGTGCTATGTCGCATTAGCAAGACCCCCAAAGCACCAATACAGTGGAACCCCCCCACAAGTGACCCCATTTTGCAAACTACACCCCTCAGGGAATTCATCTAGGGGTATAGTGTACATTTCAAACCCCCAGGGGTTTCACCAATTTTGATACAACTGGGCAGTGAAAATGAAAAATTACATTTTTTTACACAAAAATGCAGTTCTGGCTCAAAATTTTTCATTTTCAGAAGGTATGAAGGAGAAAAAGCACCCCAAAATCTGTGCCCCAATTTCTCCCGAGTACGGCAATGCCTCATGTGTGACCAAAAAGTGGCAGGACTCAGAAGGGAAGGAGTGATATTTGGATTTTGCAGCACAGATTCTGGTGGAATGTTGGTGGGTGCTATGTCGCATTAGCAAGACCCCCAAAGCACCAATACAGTGGAACCCCCCCACAAGTGACCCCATTTTGCAAACTACACCCCTCAGGGAATTCATCTAGGGGTATAGTGTACATTTTAAACCCCCAGGGGTTTCACCAATTTTGATACAACTGGGCAGTGAAAATGAAAAATTACATTTTTTTACCCAAAAATGCAGTTCTGGCTCAAAATTTTTCATTTTCAGAAGGTATGAAGGAGAAAAAGCACCCCAAAATCTGTGCCCCAATTTCTCCCGAGTATGGCAATGCCTCATATGTGACCAAAAAATACCAGTTGGGTGCATGGCAGGACTCAGAAGGGAAGGAGTGATTTTTGGATTTTGCAGCTCAGATTCTGGTGGAATGAATGGTGGGTGCTATGTGGCATTAGCAAGACCCCCGAAGCACGGTGAAATGATGAACCTAATAATCCATAGATGTGTGGTATATTTTAAAACACTCCTTTATACATAGGCCGGGTTTGTCGGGGCAAGTTTCACAGTGGAAAATAGTTTCCTTTCTTATTCCCTTTTTATAGCAAACTTTGCACCTTTTTTGTGTCCTGCCCTTTCTTGCAGTGGAGGGGATTTCGTTAGGAAAATGCTGCCCTGGTACAATACGGGGGCCAGTACTAGAAGTACTGGGGCCCTCTGCCTGCTGGTTCCCAAATATTAGGCCCTTTATGACTTCCTCTTGAAAGTGCATAAATGTCCCCCTCTGGCTGGTAGAACGGAATAGCACGTAAGCGTTATACAGTGCCATCTGGATGATATACACGGCCAGCTTCTTGTACCAGATTTTTGTTTTCCGCAGGGCACTGTACGGCTTCAGTACCTGATCTGAAAGATCCACTCCGCCCATGTACCTATTGTAATCTAGGATACAATTAGGTTTTGAGGTGTGGGTACTGGTACCTCGTACAGGGATGGAGGTGGTACTGTCTCCATGAATTGTTGTCAGTATAAGGACATCCCTCTTGTCCTTATATTTGACCAACAACATATTTTCGGTGCATATTCCCCTGCTTTCAACCCTTCTCATTACTTGGGCAATGTGCGTTTTTGGGAGGCCTCTTTGGTTCTTACGCACAGTACCGCAAGCTGCTGTACCTCTTGAACCAAGGGCCTTAAACAGGGGGATGCTAGTGTAAAAGTTATCCACATAGAGGTGATAACCTTTATCCAGGAAGGGGTGCACTAAATCCCAGACAATTTTTCCACTAACACCTACGAGGGAGGGGGGGCATTCTGGCGGTTCAATTCTTGAATCATTCCCTTCATATACCCTAAACCTGTGGGTGTACCCTGAGGTGCTTTGACACAGCTTATACATTTTTATGCCATACCTTGCCCTCTTACTGGGAAGGTACTGGCGGAATTTAACCCTTCCTTTAAAATGTATAAGGGACTCGTCAATACAAATAAATTTTTCAGGGATGTACATCTCTGCAAATTTGGCACTGAAATGATCAATGACCGGCCTGACTTTGAATAGCCGGTCAAAGGTGGGATCATCTCTGGGTGGGCACAGTGTATTATCGGTGTAATGTAAAAATTAAGGATTATCTCAAAACGAGCCCGAGTCATGGCCATACGGTAAAATGGGGTGCTGTACAGAACATCTGTACTCCAATATTGCCTAATTTCTGGCTTTTTTACTATGCCCATATGTAACACCAGACCCCAAAACGTCATCATCTCTACTGCATCTACAGGGGTCCACCTAGCAAATGATGACGTGGGGTTTTGAGCAATAAACTGCTGGGCATATAAATTAGTTTGGTCCACCATTAAATTTATAAAATCATCAGAGAAAAATAATTTGAAAAAGTCATCTTCTCTGAGACCTGCTGAATCAAATTGGATTCCTGGGATGGCCAAAAACTCAGGAACCTGGGGCTCAAAATTGTCTGGTGGTGGGGTCCATACGGGATCAATCATTTGGGGGGGGGGTCTCAGCTGCTCTACGGGGGCGTCTTTGAGGGGGTCCCTCATCAGCAGAGGAGGAAGAGGAGCTTAAGGCGAATCCTTCAAATTCCCCGCTTGCATCACTGGCTGTGTCAGAGTCAGAGGCAAGCATGGCATATGCCTCCTCCGCTGAATACATTCTTCTGGATGACTGGGATGACATTTGGGATGACATTTGGGATGCCATTTTTATTTTTGTGTTTCTGGTAGTGAAATGTTTCAACACGTGTATAGTGTAGGGGGGGTACAAACTTTATTTCAACACGGGGGGTATGTAGTGTGTAGTGTGTATGTAGTGCAGAAAAAAAAAATACTTTATACAGGAATTTGATCCCAAAAAAAAAAAAAAAAAATATAAAATAGATCAACCCTGTGCCGAAAAAGCTGATCAGTGATGTACGTCACTGATCAGCGCACAGTGGCCACAGGACACCCACAAAATCACAGTGTGTGTAAAAAAAAAAAATTAAAAAAAGACCCCACAGCACTTTCAAAAATAAAAAAAAGGTGATCAGTGATGCGACACTGATTACCAGTGAGGGGCAGCAGGTGCACAACCTTTGGTGCAACTGACAGTGCAACTGGCAGCAACTGACAGGTATATATAAAAAAAAAAAAATACCTGCACCCCCAAAAAGTTGCTGATCAGCACAGATATACTGATCAGCACAAAAGGGGGGGTAGCAGACACAAAATATAGCACTCTCTATCACTCTCTGTCACTATCTCTCTCTATCTCTCACTCTCTGTCACTATCTGTCCCTATCTCTCACGATCTGTGACTCTATGACACTGCTGCAGCAGCACACACAGAAGTCACAAGATCCAGGAAGTATCCAGCTGCTGGCAGCACGCTACCAGCGGTGATCAGGTAAGTTTCAGGCAAGGATCAGGTATGTATCACGACAGATTGGCACGGTGACCGCTCTGCACGCAATTCCAGACCGGAATGGCGTCTGCAGCGCAGTCACCGTTAGTTTAAATCACGCGCCTTGGCTGTGATTGGTCCGTGGGTCCCACGGACCAATCACAGCCTTGGGGGCAGGTGGGGTGAGGTGTCGACGTCACCGATGACCCCCTCATGCCCCCTGACGCCCGGCGGTGATTGACACCTGTGTTACAGAGCGTCTGATTCGCCAGTAACACAGGAAAACGCTGTGAATGGCTGTTCACACTGAACAGCCAATCACAGCGATCGCCGACGGGGGGGCGGCATCGCAGCCCCCCCTGGGCATGCAGGGACATGTCTGCTGTCAGGGACAGCAGACATCGTCCCTCTGTCACTGCGTCTCGAGACGCAGTGGCACTTTGAAGTCATGACGTATATATATGTCGGGAAGGGGTTAATGTGTGATTCATGTGTCGGGAAGTACATCCCGGCCATGACGTATATATACGTCAAATGTCGGGAAGGGGTTAATGTGTGATTGCCATCACCTGTTTTGAACAGGTAATGTGGTAAGAAAGGTGCTTCAATACAGGTGACAGTAATAACACATTAAAAAGCAAGTCCAGGACCAGATCATTCTGTCCCTCCTGGAGAGGGTCATGTTGGGAGGTATGCTGTAGGGGTGAGGGTGCCTGGGAGGAGGAACACTGTTTAGTGGAGAGGGTGCCTGGAACTTACCAGGTTATTGAAGACTGCCTCAGTGCGCAGATCATCTACCACAGATGTGATGTGCATTCCAGTTCTGTGGCAATCTTAGGTGCTGGGACCGCATGTGGCATCATCCTTCCTAACTGGCTGCAGACACTGGCTTCATGTTCCTCTCCCGACACAGCGCCCGCCACCGCCCCTCCTGAACCTGTCCCTGGAGTAAACCAAGCATGGTGGTAGCGCTGAGGCACAGGACTTTACTTGCTCCTCTGAGGAGACAGATGCTAGAGGTCATATTTCACCTCTAGCATCTGACAGGGAGCACAGCACTGCAGCGTTACCCGGAAGTGCCAGGAGCACTTAGCGCTGTGCTCCCTGTCAGACGCTAGAAGTGAAATATTACCTCTAGCGTATGTCTTAGAGGAAGGTGGTGTCGGGCGCTGGAGGGGGGGGCGGGCGGTCGGGCCGCGGCGCTGGAGGGACAAACGGGTGCAGAGTAGTCGAGCCACCCGGATCGCTGCCGCGAGCTACCAGTAGCTCGCGAGCGACGGGTTGGCGACCACTGCTCTAATCCATTCAACTATTTTAAAATCCAATCCCAAGCTTTCAAGTTTATTTAACAGTCTGCGATGTGGGACAGTGTCAAAAGCCTTACTAAAGTCTAGATAAGCTACATATACAGCCCCACCTTGATCTATTACTTTAGGCACCCAGTTAAAAAAGTCAATAAGATTTGTTTGACCTGATCTTCCCCCAGTAAACCCATGCTGTTTCGGATCCTGTAAATTGCTAGTTTTGAGATATTCTACAACTCTTTGTTTTAAGAGTGTTTCCATCAATTTCTCTACTACTGATGTAAGGCTCACTGGTCGATAGTTGCTTACCTCTTCCTTTCTTCCACTTTTGTGTAGTGGGACTACATTCACTGTTTTCTAGTCTTCTGGGATTACTCCAGTAGCTAGTGACTGGTTGATTAATTATTTTATTGGTTTTACCAGCTCCCCTTTAAGCTCTTTTAGTATCCTTGGATGTATCCCATCTGTCTATAGTGATATACTGTACAATGCATCTGCTCAAATCATTCCCTTTTTTGTTTACCTTTTAAAATTTACATAAATTGGTCTTTTTCTTCGTCTCACATCCTCCTTTTTATTTTTTAAACTTGTTAAAATAACTTAGTATTGTCTAGCATTCTGTGTTATTTGGAATACAAGTTTTTACGCCCATAGAGGAGGCTCAGCAGGTAGGGGTACTCTATTGTGCCTTTATTCTTTACTTGGCTACACAGTCACACACCTGGCTCTCTAAAAGTTTGGATCATGGACACCTTTTACTGACCCTCTGGGGCCACATTGCTGTTACAATTTGTAAAAGAGCTGGGAACAGGACTACATGGCTTGCCTTATCCTAGAACGCATAATGAATAGTGCAGAGGTCCTCAAACCATTTTGCTCTGGGACCCCATCAGACAATAAGAAATAATTATAGGACCCCAGCAAGTTACTACAGAAGGTCATCACATCACATATGTAGCAGTGATGGGAGGAGTCTAAAATAACAGACAATTCAACAGATGCAAAAGTCATCAGCCTGATGGTGAGCAACATGGAGTCGTGACCCCATACTGAGAAGGTTGGGACCCACTTTGGGGTCAGGACCCACAGTTTCAGAACCACTGGAATAGTGGGTTGATTAAGTTGTATTGAAGATGATGGGTATGCCCTCAGAATGGTGGGGTCGGGTAGGCCATGCTATCATAGTGACATTGGTAATTTTTAAGACCACGTCTTTTTTCGGCTACATGTGCCAAAGACACAAAAGAGGGATACTATTGGCCACAATGGGTGGGAGACAATGTAAGGGAGGGGGAAGTACAAGAGTCAGTCATACAACTTAACAAACTTTTAATTATGGTGGACTACAAACTGTTATGCCATGTGCCATGGTAAGTATATTCCTGGCATCTTAACTTATTAACATGCTTCAACGTCCACTGGTGTATTGTAGCAATGGTCATTCTGTTACAAAAAGCAGATGCTAATTGGTGTAAAATCTATATGTGGTAATTCTAGATATTTCCACTTTTTGCACTCAAACAGTAACAGCTGCTCCTAGTATTTAATCACCAAAACAACGGTTATGTTTAGAGACAGAGATGAAATACCGGAGACCAATTAAAGTTCACATGTATTTCAGTAAAGAAGATATTGTGGGAAGGATTAATAAACATTATTTACAAATGCAATTTAAGCAGCATTTCCAGTTACTCATTACAGTTTTACGGACTTATTCCTTCCTGTTATTGGAGCCTGGGGACTTCAGACTGGAAGTTTTATCCTGAGCTGCCCCATTTCTGTAATACAGCACTGGCTTTTTGTACAGACTATTTTATTAACAGTTTCTTATATAGCGCATACATATTCTGCAGCTCTTTACAGAAAATATTTTAACATTCACATCAGTCCTTGCCCCAGTGGAGCTTACAATCTATATTCCCTACCACATGTACACACACACACACACACACACACACACACAGGTATTCTAGGGTTAATTTTGTAGGGAGCCAATTAACCTAGCAGTATATTTTTGGATTGTGGGAGGAAACCAGAGTACCCGGAGTAAACCCACCCAAGCACGGGGAGAATATACAAACTCCACACAGTTAGAGCCATGGTGGGAATCGAACCCATGACCTCATTGCTGTGAGGCAGTAAGGCTAACCATTACAGCATCCTGGCTGCCCAATGGCAGCAGGGAGAGTGCAAGAGGAGTCTCATGAGTCCAGTTCCTTTGCCCACCTGGTCAGGTTGCTGCCACTTACTGTGCAGGTTCAATATTCAGCAGGGCATAGACAGAAAGAAGGGGCCCTGCAGGAAGTGAAATAAAGTGTTTTTTTTTTTTTCCATTGTGCTGCCAGGTGGCAGATAAGCCATAAATCAGACATTATTATTATAATTTTATTTATAAGGCGCCACAAGTGTTTCGCAGCGCCGTACAAAGGAACAATACAGGGAGACAAAACTTGGCATAACATTGAATAAATAACAAAAATACAGTACAAATAAAGAGCACCACAGTTCAATACACATTACAGCTTAAATGTAAGTAGTGAGGACCCAATCAACATACAACTAGAGGCTTGAGGCCAATGATGGAGATGAGTATGAAGATGGTCACTGAGTGTTGGAGTAAAGGAGAGCTGTGAGTGAAATGTGAAGAGAAGTGGGCTTTGACAACAGGAGGGAAGAGGGCCCTACTCGGAGGAGCTTACAATCTAGTAGGAAGGGGAGACAGACAGATTACAAGAGGTGCAAGCGAGGGGGTGGTGGTTAGATAGCAGGATGTAAACAGGCAAGGGGTCGGAGAACCAGCTGGTTTATGCAGTGGAAGGGTACGCTTTGATGAATAGGTGAGTTTTCAGTGCCCGTTAGAAGCTTTGCAAGGTTGGGGAGAGTCTAATGGAGCGAGGGAGTGCGTTCCACTGAAGGGGTGCAGCACGGGCAAAGTCGTGTACTCTAGCATGGGAAGCAGTGATCAGGGTGGAGGAGAGACGACAGTCGTCAGCTGACCGTAGAGGGCGGGAGGGTGTATGAATGGAGATGAGGTTAGAGATATATGGAGCAATGGAATTAGAGATGGCCCTGTATGTGAGTGTGAGGTGTTTAAAGAGGATTCTGTAGGGGAATGGAAGCCAGTGCAGATTTTGTTGAAGGGGAGTAGCAGAATTAGAGCGGCGGGAGAGGAAGATAAGCCTGGCTGCAGCATTGAGGACAGATTGGAGAGGAGCTAGTTGGGATTGAGCGAGGCCAGTGAGAAGAGCATTACAGTAATCAAGCCGTGAGATGACTAATGAGTGGATGATCAGCTTAGTTGCACTCTGTGAGAGAAAGGGCCTGATGCGAGCAATGTTGCAAACTATGGCCCTCTAGCTGTTGTGAAACTACAAGCCCCATCATGCCTTGCCAGTTTTGCTATTAGGGAATGCTAAAATTATGGCAAGGCATGCTGGGATATGTAGTTTCACAACAGCTTGAGGGCCACAGTTTGGACATGCCTGCCATAAATAGAAGAATGCAGGATAAGTGTAGGCTGGGGTTGGAGAGAGCTGGGGCTGTGGGGGAGTAAAGGTGCAGAGACATATAAAAGGTGGGATGTGCTAAGCATTGCATCCAGTATGCAGAACATCAAGCCACACATCTGGTACATAGCAGCATTAATATCTATGAATGTGTATGCATTTTCATGTTTTGTACATCTTGCCCATAGTGTGATGTAATGGAGAGAGATACAGTGAGGATGATATGCAGATTGCACATAGACCCATGAGTTATGGTGGGTGGGGACAGACTGTTCACTCTTGGACAAGGCACCATCCCTGTTGCAATTTCCGTCAGTTACTTAATTCAGCAACAAATAATGGGCAGCTTTACTATAAATATATGCACGGTACAAAAGACACACACACACACACACACACACACACACACACACACACTCACTATGAGCCTTAATTGTAGTCTGTTCCTATACATACTAGAGTAATGTAAGTGAAGATCATCAGTATACCAAAATCAAAAAGTAAAACCGATCTGCTTATGATGAAAACACCCGAAGTGGAGTTCTAAATAAAAACTAGTCCCAATTCACCCTTTTATAACAGTAAGTCTTCAGGTTAGACAAGTGCGAGACAAATGGTTGTATATTTTCACAATTCTGTTTGCATGCCATTATGTCCAACCACATTTCCTTGACAGATAATCCGGTTATAGAAGTACCGTAGATAAAACGGAGGGGAAATGTTATCTCCAATGTTGTCATGTAACTAATATTCCCTCAATTTTGTACTCAACTTCCAAAAAGTAATAAATATATATTTGTTTTGTGAGCAAACTGTATAGATGGATTAATTGTTGGTCAGGAAGAAGTTATTTTAACTTGGCATGGCTACACAGAATAGTGGGTGTGGTCAACATTTTAGCATCCAATTAAAACCACCATGAGATGAATTGCATATGCGGGATTACCCACTTCCCCATTCAGCAGTTGACTTTCAATAAGAGCACTGCATTTTAACTCTTGCTCCTAACCAGTGGCAGTTGCCCAGAGGCTAGAGAAATAGCTTCCAGTACAATAGGTCAGGGGTTCTAATACCTATTGCTAAAATTAATTTCTAATAAAGGAGCTCTGTCGGGGACTATTGTTGGAGCCTACACAGATGCGATAACCATGGCTATCAATTAACTAATTTGAAACAGTTCTCCGGACTCCATTGCCTCCCTGACTTTCACCCCTAACAGTCCAAACGATTGGTCAATAGAAGTTATAGCTATATTTAATGCACTGGGCCCAGCTATGTACATCAAATGGTGCTGGCGAGAGATCTTTAAAGTTATCTTACAGTGGTATGCAAATAATTTTTTTTTTTTTTTTGGGTAATTCATTTAGTGTTTTTCTGTCAAGACATAGAAAATGGTGCATGTGTCTTCAGGCGATGGAGTAGTAATGCTATACATTTACATCACCCATCTCGATTATCTGTTGTTTTAGGAAAGAGCTCCGATCGGTGCTACTGGCATTGTGCATGAAAGGTACAATGTGTCATTGCCTCAGCGTTATAACGCCAGTACCGGCACCCAAACTGGCACCCTTTGCAGGCTAAAATCAGCATGATTCAAGTGCTGGTCTGTTCAGGTGCACACAGCCGCTGACTCTGACATTGCTGTCCCGTTACAACATAGAGCAGTGGTTCCCAAACTTTTTCAGTTCAAGGCACCCTTTGGGTCTCCAAGATATTTTCAATGCACCCTTAAGCCAAAATAATGGTACTCTTTACCTAGAAGGGCGCCCATCGCATGTACATCGCATGCCATTATAATGGCATGCGATGCGACCGATGCGATGCCCGCGATTTTACATAGAAAACCATGTTAAAATGTAAATCGCGTCGGTCGCATCGCATGCGACCAAAAAATCGCATGCGATGCGATTACCGCGATTTTACATAGGGAACAATGTTAAATGGGTCAATTGACCCGATTTAACATAGGGAACAATGTTAAATGGCCCACAGACCCCAAATAGCCACCCTGGGCCCCCCCAATTGTTAACGCCACCCCACGATCAACGTGAACCCGAAGCGTGGCGAGCGCAGCGGTACACGTCCTCCGACCTTTTCATACCTCCACTATCCACGTCGGCGTGGAGTTGAGAATAGATAGTATGGCGAGCGGACGCGGATACCTTCACAGGTATACGCGTCCCTTCGCGGGCTTCACAGGTATCCGCGTCCCCTCGCGGGGCTCGCCACGCTTCGGGCTCGGTGACTCGCTGCGCTCGCCACACTATCTATTCTCAACTCCACGCCGACGTGGATAGTGGGGGTATGAAAAGGTCGGAGGACGCGTTGCGATGGGCGCCGTGATAATACACAAGTACCGAAAATGTTTATAAAAAGAATCACCCTGATATTTTCACATTTACCCATATGAAGTTAATGTATCAGTGGCAATAATAAAGTTGAACTGATTAGAGCACATCCCACAGTATGTAACATTTAATGCTTACTTGGCAAAACAAATAATAAACAATGTGGAGCTGATTCTGAGTTGAGCGCAAAGCAAAGAGGAAGTACTGTAATGGGGCCTACACACGTAGCAGTGTACCAGCATTTTCTAAGGGATCGCTCTAGATCCCTTAGAAAATGCCCCTACATTGCTCCATGTGTAGGGGCATAGAGAACTCTGCAGAGAGATTTAGATAGGAGAGGCATGCCCAAACAAAAATCTATATTGCAAGGTACTGTTTAATTCAAAAGAATGAGTCCAGAATATCAGGCTGCCACCCTACAGTTACTATTTTTATACTGCAGATGTGTGGTAGCTGTAGCTTTATAGTGCCTCGCAGCAAGACAAGAACCAAATACATGCCTCCCTTCCATACGCTCAGCTCTAATCCATTTAGGCACATGCATAAGTCACATATTTTCCGATTAGCATTTTGCCCCGCATTGTTTCCTCATCACCATCTGCTCTGGTCTATAGCATTCATGCCTTCTATACTGACCCATTCCTTTTTGTCTTTGGCCTCCATCTTGACCCTGCTTTTGTATCTGCCTTCAGATGTCCACCCGTGTCGTAGCAGATTTAAAATGATTTACTCATGTGTGGAATCACATTATTTACACTTCACTGCTCCTTCTACTCTCAGTGTAACATGTAGATAAATCCATTGTGAAACAGACACATAGCAATAAAGCAGAATGTTTCTTTTGTTTATAAACATTAGTATGAGACGAGGTTGTAACATTTAACTGGCCATGTCATCTTTGTATAGTATAAGTTTAGCAAATATTGCCCTAACGTTTAACTGTAAGCATAATAATAGAATAATTTACTGTACTGGTTGTATTTAGTGCATGATTAAGGTTTGCAAGCAAAGCAAAACATAACTGGGCAAAAACATGCTGCACTGCAGGTGGGGCAGATGTAACATGTGCACTGCAGGTGGGGCAGATGTAACATGTGCAAAGAGATATATTTGGGTGGCGTGTGTTCAAACTGAAATCTAAATTGCAAGAATAAATATTTGTGGGCTACATAGCAGCCAGTATGTACCCTGCACAGAAAACAGAAATGTATTTGCTCCTTTTGCATGGCAGCATAGGGTAGTTTGTTCCAGACACATGAGGGGTAAGTTATCACACAGGAAAAAAAAGCTTCATATTGCATATCCCGTATTCTCTACCTTTCCTATTTAATAATCCCAAACCGGGAGACCTGCAATGTGTTTGCCATTAAAGAATTCAGGTGAAAATAGGGAACTCAGCCTGTACCCCCAAAAATGGCAATGTAACCTACGCTTAAATTATAGAAGTTATTAGAGGGCATAATAAAAATAATTTGGGGGCTTAAAAATCAGGGTAAATGAAACAAGTATATGTTTGGTCAATTAACAGCACCTTAAAAAAAAACTTGCAAAAAAACTTGCAAAAAAACCCCCAAAACTGAAGGAATTCAGCTTACAGTGCTGCAAGCACAGGGGTTCCAGAGTCAAAGCCTGAGCTTTGCCACAGGTGGGTTGATCAATGCTGAACCAGCTGATCTTATACTCAAGCTTAGTGCTAGAGATTGCCAAAACCTGACATTTAAGAACTAATGCGTCCGTCCTCATCCATCTTCTGTATGCAATGAGTTACGACACACAGGGCCCCATGAGAGCCGCTAGCTCCTGTGCAACTCAGCCCCTGCCGGGTGTCTTTCTTCTGCCCGAGAATGCTATGTGAATATATTCACGACTAGATGGGCTGTTTAACATGACTGCAGCAATGATGAGGGAGGACTGATCTGTAATGTCATGTATACCACAGACTACACACTGAGGGCCTTATTCTAGTTCACTCTTTCTGACAAAATCCTTCTTAGATGGACAAAACCACGTGCACTGCAGGTGGGGCAGATGTTACTTGTGCAGAGAGAATTAGATTTGGGTGGGGTTTTACTTCACAGTGAGATCTATATTGCAGTGTAAAAATAAAGCAGCCAGTATTTACCCTGCACAGAAACAAAATAACTCACCCAAATCTAATTCTCTCTGCACAATTTACATCTGCCCCACTGCAGTGCACATGGTTTTGTCCATCTAAGAAGGATTTTGTCAGAGTGAACTAGAATAACACCCTAAGTTAGAGTGTGGGTGGCATCTTCTAGATGTCAATATCCCAGTATAAATAGAAAGTTAACTACATCATCTTTTACATACAAAAGGTGCCTCATAAACAGTCTACTATTTGCTTTCATAGAGATATATGTAAATGTATGCATACCTTGACAGAACTTGAGATACAGTATGTCATGTTTCATTAACATTATCTGTGTAGCTGCGTGCAAGCTGTTCTATGCCACCGGCCATTTCAGGCTGGCTGTGTGCCCATCACTTGGATGTATAGGAAGGCTGCTACGTCCGTGTGTGTGTGTGTGTGTGTGTGTGTGTGTGTGTGTATATATATATATATATATATATATATATATATATATATATATGTATATCCCACCATAGATCTAACTGTGTGGAGTTTGTATATTCTCACCGTGCTTGGGTGGGTTTTCTCCAGGTACTCTAGTTTCCTCCCACAATCCAAACATATACTGGTAGGCTAATTGGCTCCCAACAAATTAACCCTAGAATGTCAGTGTGTGCGTGTACATGTGGCAGGGAATATAGATTGTATACTCTGTAAAGCGCTGCGGAATATGCATGCGCTATATAAGAAACTGTTAATAAATAAATAATAATATTTGTAAGCAATGAGTAATATGTATAACATATCTTAAAATACTGGAAAGTTAATGCAACCACTTTACAATATTCAGCTTATATACTGTATTAAAATGATCTTGAGCTGCTGTAGTCCAAGATGAAGCCTAATGATAATTGTATCTTATACTCCAAGGACACACATCGCTCTCACATAAGTACTGTACTATCTGTTCCTTGCTGTGGGGTATTCACATGAAGGGATGGTGGCAGGCTTGCGGTAAGTGGATATATCTGATCAGATGCCATTTAGGGACTTTAAGGTCAACACATCTCTGAGATATTGGATCTTAAAAAGGTCAAATTTTCAGTCTTTTTTTTTTTTTTTTTATAGAAACACGTGGTTAAAATAAAAAGGATCTAACAGAGAAAATTAGTAGTAATTAAGTTTAATATAGCAGTTCCTCAATTCTATGCATTCAGGATAAGTTAATGTGCAATGTTATGCTACCAACCCCCTAACAGCTTTGCTAGTATCTTCTGGAATACTACTATGCATATGTCATTTGTCATCAGGGGAGATTACTAAAGAAAGGTTAGGTTAGATGTAACCTGCGGTTTTACACAGCTTTGCATTACACATCGCCCTCTTGATATATATTTTAATTCTAAAAATACAGAGCGGTAAATCTGTTAAGGTGTGCTATGCACAACTGGCGGAAACAAAAACAGAGAACATTCTTACAAAAAAAAAGTGGTTGTCAGAGATGAAATCTAAAGCCACATCTTGCCACTTTGTATATTTTTGTTTGACATTTAAAAAAATAAAAAAGGTAACTACAAATGGGATCTGAAACTAATTAACATTTAATTTATCCTCAGAATAGATGCACAACTGAAGTTATCCCCAGGGGTTGGTCTATAAATTGTATGTTTGGGAACTATCAAATCTGAATATTATGACCATACTACACTGGATATGCCCAACTCCTTCCGACCTTGGAGACAAAGCAGTTTTGGGCCGGGTCTGTACCTGTGTGGAAGACCACCAGGGAATACCCAGGAGTTGTACAATCAAACAATAAATTAGTCAAGATATCGACAGACAACTAATTACTCATAGATCTTCGCAGAATTTCACGCGCGAGACCAAAAGTATCTGGACATTACAATCATACCTTTTTAATAAATAATAATAAAGTGTTGTTTTAAACAATAAAAAACAATCGTATTATACGACGAAGTGTCTAGATAAGTGTGCTTCCACCCAGAGTCCATTTTTTCTCTTCCCAATCTCCGAAATTAGTACAGACTCTTGGGAGCACCACTGACCGTCGCCTTATAAAGCAGGAACAATAGGACCCTATCCTCAACCTGCCATGTGACGTATCAATGTGATTTATTTGTTTTAATATGATTAGTCAGTATTAGACACTATCATTCATTTCAAGACTAAATCCCAAAATCTGTGCAGACATCCAACAATCCTTTCCACTTTACATGAAACAGAGAATCCAAGATAATGAAAGTGGCAAATTTGGATGTGCAAAAATAAATAAATAAAAAATTACATAACCCCAATATTCCACTACGCTCTTAGAAAATTATAAGAAACAATATAATTGGCTGCCCTACCACATTGTTCCCTGAGGGTTAGGGAACAGAAACCCACAATATATTACCCGATAGTGGTATGGCACCTATAATATAAATATACAGTCCATATATCATGATTCAATTTCAATGAAGCAGAGAGAGAAAGTTCATCCAATGATTGTTTAATTTTGATCCTTCAATGAATGAGTTGTTCACAGGTATTACAGCATTATGGAAACTACCCCCCATTTTCCCACCCATTTTAGTTATTGCATAAACTCACGTACAGCCATCTATGATTTGATCTTTCCCCATTTCACAGGCACTCCACTGTTTCAGATCATTGATGGCTGATGTGTTCAGAGATGCATGATAATGAACTTGCAGCAAAAAAAAAAAAAAAATGCTAGATTGCAGAAGAAAGCCAATAATGTCTTATTGACCAAGACAAATCTACTGGCAAAGCAGGACTGCATTTATTTCCGGCTCTGAACACAATAGTTTGCTTTAAAAAACAGAAAACAAACAAAAAAATGGCTACAAATTTGCATTACTAACATGTATTTTTTTAGCGTAGCGAAATCCCAAAGTTCAGGATCTGACCTTTTATACAGTATGCCAGTCTAGGGTGGCTAATATCTTGTAGGACACATTTATTGGAAAGCTGCTTAATCAGATTGTGATGTCACTCAGGTGCTAAAAGGGAGGAGTCATTCTGGTTAGGAAAAAAACATTTTGTATCCCAATTGCACATGGAGTGAGAAATATACACATAATAATCAGATAATACAGAGATCTTGGTGTGGGCCACCATCATGCCGGCACTGGTTGACTACTCAAGGGCAGCACACAAATGAAAATTAATATGGGTTAATAAGAAGCACATAAGTGCTATGTAAGGAAGTGAAAGGTGTGATTAAAATAATACGAAATATATACAATGTGATAGGGAAAACATAAGTGTTAATAAAGTGTTAGGGTGTGCTAACCTGAAGCAGCCTAGCCATACTAACACAGGGGGTACACCCCCAAACCCATCCTATAAACGGTAACATATTTTATATATTTTGTATTACTTTAATCACATCTTTCACTTACTTACATAGCGATATGTGCTTCTTATTAGCCCCCACTAATTTTCATTTGTGTGCTGCCCTTGAGCGGTCGGCCTGTGGCAGCATGATGGGGGCCCATACCCAGTATTAGGGACCCCCAGTAGCACAGGCGCCTTGACATACAGCATGGGAGCTCAGCCCTATATCTGCAGATATATGCAACCAAGATCTCTGTATATCTAATATCTTGTAGGCCATTACCATATGGAGGCTTAGAATCAATAACTTCACACGGTTCATAAACTGTTCATTATGCATGAATCGGTATCTCAGAGTTTTAGTATTGCTCTAGTAAACGGCATCCTTTTCCTTACAGACTCCCTTGCTAAAATTTTGCATGGATTGTGCCACTCATGGTATTTCAATGGCAGGTTTTTGTAATGCAGACCCCATTGCAGCAGCTGGCACGGTTTTCTTGTGAACTACAGCTTTACACAGCTGTTCACCAGATTAGTGAACTCTACATCCCAAATAAAGGGGAAATGTTGTGTGACTGTCCAAGTGCCCCAGCAGCTCAGAACACCCACTATAAGGATTTCTCGCCTGCAGGCACTTAGTGGGGTTAGACCAAAGGGCAGTGCATGTGTGGTGATTTTGTTGCTGTTGTAATCCAGATCAGATGGCTTACATTTCAAAACCATTCTTTATGTCCCCTAGTAACAATTCTGTGAAATACAGTAGTTACCATACAGGCGGACACATTTTATTGATCTTGTAAATGTATACAAGTAGATGAGTTTTTGGTGTCTGGATTGGGTATGGTAGATAGGTCGACAATGAAAAGGTGGACTGTGTCAACTGTTTGGGGTTGACTTAGGCAGGCAATCACATGAAAAGGTTGACATGGTTTTCCTTTATTTTGCTGTCAATTTGTAGATTTGAAACTGTGGACACCAAGTTAGTGTACTGATTCAGGCAAGGTTTTTTTTTTGTTTGTTTTTTTACATTTAAATGGCGACCTTTTTCTTATGTTGACCTAGACCTTGTAGACTTATCATCCGGATCCTGCACAATGTCACCTCTGCATGTTGAAAGAATAAACATTCTCAGTTTCCAGAATTTTATAATAAATGCTGTTTGAATTTTATTTTATGTTTTTATAAAATTTTGTCTCCAGTATTTCCAGCAGTTACTTTGTAAATAACATATTACACTTTAAAGCTAAAAGCTGGACATGTGCGTACTGCGCATATTTATACATAACATCGACTGCTTATTGGATCCCCAATGCCAGGCTGCTCAGCGGCATCCATCCCCCAGTGCTCGCTCCCTGCCAGGAGCGTCTAACACATCTTTCACACCAGAAAATGAAGGGACCCACCCAGGAATATGGCCCAGGGATCATGCCAGACCATTCCCGGCCCTATTCACACCAGAAAAGTTCCTGCTTTTTCTGGTGTGGAAAGAAGGCGGGCAGGCGGCGAGTACCCCCCTTGGTTGCTGCTCCTCGGTGCAGGCAAGGGATCCACACAGGCGGCGGGCGCAGATGACTGGTCATACAGCTGGCACAGATGATGCAGCTCTCCGGCGGCAGTTAGGGCACCTGCATCATCTTCAGCCGCCGCTGTCCTGTCATTTGCGCCCTCCGTCTGTGTGGATTACCCAGCCTGTCTGCGCACACGCAGGACCGGCAAGGCGGGTAAGTACCCCCTAGCCCTTTCACACTGGCCAGGTCCCCGGGTTGAACCCAGGAACCACCCTGCACCATAGCAGGGTTGAAATCCTGGCAATTTTTACACACCAGCGCTGGTTGCGGGTTGTTCCCGGGCCCAACCCAGGAAATTTGGCTGGTGTGAAAGGGGTATTACCTATCCTGTTTGTCCCGGGTCCGGTCTGTGGTCTACCGAGTGCCTGGAGACAGCTGCGGTCACACACCAATGCGTTGTGCTGCAGCTGCCGGGCCTGAGTGATGGAGCAGCAGCGCTGGCGTCTAGTAGACCCCCTGCACTGCTGCTGTCACTGTATAGTATATAGTCAAGGGTAATTTATATACATGAGTGCTTTATTATTATTATGTGTTTTAGATGAAGAATCTAAAATCAATGTTGATCAATTTAAAATAAAAATAAAAATCGATCTTTAGTACATTTACCACAAGAGTGCAGAGCTGTTTCTCTGTAGTGCAGTTGAAAGCAGATGTGGATGAAAATAATACCATACAAAATGATGCAACTGTTATGCAATTCTTAAACAAATAACCCCAAAGATTACTCAGAACATTATATTCTTGAGATTTTAAGGTTCTTCTAATTAATACAGCTCAAAGCTATCAGTATTTATAGGTACCGGATAGAATATCTTAAGGCGCAAACACAATGAGATTTCAGCTATGTATGATTTTGACTATGCCATTTCCCTTGATCTCATCGGAACCCATACAATTTTGACTTTATTTATGTGACATTTTTACACTGGTCATATGTTTGGTATTAAATATATGTAAATTCTATTTTTGTATCATTTAAAATATTTCAAAAAGTTGGGAGTAGTTACTTATAATTGTATCTCATGCTAAACTTAAACTGCTCATATTCTAACAGTGTTTTTCCTTTGTTCCCCAAGCCACTAAGATGACCCTGCGTGTAATTCCTTTATGATGGACAGAAAAATCAACATGGTCATGTAAACACAAACAGCGTGTGGACTAAGATCAGCAGTGGGACAAAATGGAGGAACTCTATAAAGAAACACCAGACCTACAAATGGATTTGAACAACAATTCATCGACTATTCCAAACAAACTTGAAAATGGAGTTGCTCAACTGATAACTGCAGAAGCATGGAATATTAATCCCTCAGGTCTGATGAAAAAAGCACTCTCCCCTCTGGTGACTGTCCCTGCAGCACCCGTTCTTAGTCCTTCATCAGACTCCCAGAGTGGAGTAGCACTGAAAATGGCTGCAACGGTGCTTCAACCTATTTGCCTAGGAGAGAGCCCTGTTGTACTACCAATACACTGGCAAGTTGCAGGCAGCACACCACCTCAAATGAGCACAAACAGCAGTAACACCCCCTATGTTATAACTACACAAGGTCCTGTACCACTGCCTGTGCTTTTGGAGCAACATGTTTTTCAGCATTTGAATTCTCCACTGGTGTTACCCCAAGGTCCTTCATGCCCTGGCACTGCCATTCAGAACCACATATTTCCAGGAACTGCTGCTACTGTTGGACAGCCGCAAATTTTAGACCAGAAAACTTCTAGCCCTATACAGGAATCTGTTCTGCCACCAGTTTTTCAAACACCTGGGTTCTCCGCTGTATTACAGGACTTATTTCCATCACCAAACAGCTTAGGCAACCCTTCACCATGCAATGTATCTCCAGATTATGTGTCTGCCAATGCACACTCTGTTCCTCCTCAAGTCTTTAGCTCACCGTTATCACCTCTAGTTCCGCCTGCTACCCTCCTGGTGCCATATCCAGTCATTGTCCCATTGCCAGTACCTGTGCCTATACCAATACCCATCCCGATACCCATGCCACAGACTGAATGTAAAGAAAATATAGACCATCCAAAGCCTACAGTACAAATTCCAAAGATCTGCAAGGCCACCCAAACTCCTTTGGAGAAAGAAAGCAAACCGTTTGAATTTACAGCAAAAACTGAATTTACCCAATTTCATCGGCACTCTGTCATTAAAATAAATAATGAAAACGAAGCACTGGATCTTTCCATGAAAAATGAGCCACTGGATAAAAACGATGATGTAAGTAGTGTAGTGCTTCAGGAAGATGGTGTCTTAGATCTGTCAGTACCTGTGTACAAGAGGTTCGGAAATGTAAGTACTCTCGTTGGCACATCGGTGGCATGTGGGTCTATGAGTGACCCTTTAAGTCATTCCTTAATGAAGAACTTCCCTGCTTCTACATTTAATCCACCCCTGGTCCATCATGAACAGACACAAAAGCAGGACAGTAGAGTTATCTGCCCGAGCCCTGCTGAACTGATACGGCAACAAAAATGGGTTTCTGAACAAAGCAGCAGAACTGGATCTGAGCCGAAAGCTTCAAGCAACATAGAGCTTGTGAGCAGCTCTCAAACAGCAAAAGTAATTGTTTCTGTGAAAGATGCTGTACCTGCCATATTTTGTGGCAAAATAAAAGGGCTTTCAGGAGTATCAACAAAAAACTTTTCTATTAAGAGAGACCTTCCTCATGACTCAGCGATGCAGAACTATGATGTTAATAGTCAGTCCGAGGGGAGAGAGAATGGTGATGCTTTACGAAAGCCAATAAAAAACAAAACTGTTAAGTTAAAGAAAATTAATTCGCAAGAGATACATATACTACCAATAAAAAAGCAAAGACTAGCAGCTTTTTTCCCAAGGAAATAATTTTTCTCGGATTGCTAAATTTGAGACCAAATATTTAAAATAAATTAAACTTTGTGTCAGAGGAAAAAATGGTTTAAATTGAGCAAGAAATGTATATTAACTTATACAGGAATGAGAGAAAAAGGATTCTGGGGATTATTTTAAATGATGCCAATGTGCGGAATCTGGGACTGCAGGGATGCAGCTTTTTTCGGTTTATCAATTATATTGCATTTTCTAACAGGTACTAGATATTGGAGCAGCAACGGAATACTTCAGCCTTTAAAAAAAAAAAACTTTGTAATTGTTATATTTGGAAGGTAAATAAGTAATTATGTACTAGCTTTTTTTGTAACTTGTAATGGAAATGGCCACAACTTATTTTTAATCAGATTGCACATTTTATGCAGCTTTTACTAGGATGGTGGATTGGCCAGAGCTGTTTTTACTGCCAAAATCGGCTTATGTGCTGTTTTTAATATTAACAGCTACATTGCATATTTAAAATAAATGTTTGTATGTGTTAATGATCTGCTCTACTGGTCTGTTACTGTTAGGTTGCCATGCACACGCACTAATCCTTCAGATGACCTGATTGCCGCTAGCATACTATTTTAACTGTTTACATTAAGTCCAGGACAACTCAGTCATTTGTGTAACAAAGGCAATGTCTGTGGAATGGGAAATATACAGTTCAAGCAACACAAAAGATTCAGGGGCAGATTTATTAAGCTCTGTGAAGTGATAAAGTGTCTGGTTTTTATCACCAGTCAATCAGCTCCTAACTGTGAAGTTACAGGCTTAGTTTGAAAAATGACAGGTAGGAGCTGATTGGCCAGTAATAAAAACTAGACACTTTATCATTTCGAGCTTAAAAAACTACCCTTTAGTATGAATAAATGGAAGAAGGGATCTAGCAATCAGAAGACAAACAGCAGTATCCCACTGAAGCCCTTTTAATACAGTGCCTAACCATAAGTCTACCCCAGCCCCCTAATGCTAAAATACCCCAGTATACTTATACTGGCTGTTGTGATTCCAGAGTCAGTATCTCCATTAACTGCAGAATTCCGGGCCAGTGTTGTGGCAATTGGTTAGGATTCCGGCACAGGTATTCCAACTACCGGCATCGCCATTGTATCCCCCTGAAACGTACACCATCCAGGTATTTTCCCAACAACAGATATGGGGCAGTACAAAAGTAATGTGAAGCACACTACTTGTCACTGGCTTTAACAAATAAGACACGCCAACATTTGTGCCACTCCATTTAGAAGGTACAGTGGCTGATCTGGATGCTATTTTATGAAGAGTGGATTACAATACCCAAACATACTTACTTTATAATATATGCACAACTTGTCATCTGAAGACTTAAATACATGTGTTATAATGATGCACTGATTTACTGTAGTTCTCAGGTGGTGTTTATTGTAAGGCTCTTTGGTGTTGCGAGGTCTCTTCACTCATTTTGGTAAATCTGGATCTGTGTCAAAGCACATCAGCTTGTGACGTATCTGCAGTTGAAGGATGTAGTAAAAAGTACACACCCCATGTACAGCGTATATGCATGTCCAGTCTTACAGAGCACAAAGAAGATGTAACGGTACTTATAGGTTAGTTGGGCGCCCATTAAGCTATTTGCTTAGTTTTCCGTGTCCGCTCGCCACACTATATAAAATCAACTCCATGCAGACATGGATAGTGGGGGTATGAGCGTACTTACTATAGAGGGCGCCCAACTAACATATAAGTACCGATGTAACTTTGCACCATAAGGTTATTGAAAAATAAAATGTACAGGGATGTGGTGAGTGTGCTTTTTTCATACCAAAGAATGCCCTAAAATACACAGTCACTTCCACTTGCCAAACACTTGTGCATTGCACCTCTATGCAGGCAGAAATCAGCTCTTGTCCTATGCTTAAACCCTTTCAGGTCCAACGTCTAGCAAGGCTCAACAGCCTTAGCACTAGTAGCAGATCTAGTGGTGAGCCACTTTAAAATAAGAAAAGTAACATTGTTCAACATTCAATGTAGACCATTTTTTTATAAAAAAATTACAATTAATTTAAACCAGACTGTTCGAATTGCAAAAAAAAAATTGGACTGCAAAGGGTTAAACAGGCTGTACTTTACACCTACTACTTAATCAACTGTTCTACAGTGGTAGGAGGTTGGCCTATGATGGGACATACTGTATGCATTTTACACTGCATAACTTCTCTCAAGCCTTTAAAAGCAGTGAGTAGTTGTGTACCTTTAAAATCCATCGGTACTTGTCCTAGCACGGCGCCCACGATTTTAATCTTATTACATCGTTTTGATCGCATCGCATGTGACCAGATCGCATGCGATGCAATGAAAACGATGATTTAATTGTACAGGCACCCTGATGGGTGATTACTATGTTATATGCACCCCCATTGTTAACGCCACCGCCACTAACGCCAACCCGAAGAGTGGTGAGCGCAGCGAGCCCCGTGGATAACTTCACATGTATTCTGCATCCGCTCACCACGCTTCGGGCTTGGTGGCAAGCCACACTATATAAAATCAACTCCACGCCGACGTGGATAGTGGGGTATGAAAAAGTCGGAGGACGCATACCGCCGCCGCTCACCACGCATCGGGTTGGCTTTGATAGTGGGAATGACGTTAACAATGGGGGTGCATTTAACAAAGTAATCACCCATGAGGGTGCCTGTACAATTAGAAATTGCATCACATGCCATTTTAATGGCATGCGATTTCAAAATTGTACAGTGCGGTTCTTAGGACCCAAAAATCGGGTCACATCGTATACCACTAATTAAGGCATGCGATGGGCGCGGTGCTAGGAAACAAGTACCAATCCATCTTGCTGCTCTGGTGTAGAAACATTCTATTCTGTGACAGGCATCATTAAGGAGCTCCATCCAAGCATTGCAGGATAATTAAATCACCTTTAGACAATATGAAGGTTCTATATAAACTACAGGAATATGCAAAATTGAGCCTATAGATTCTGCTCTTTATACAGATAGATATAAAATGTGTACAGGACTTGTGCGCACTCTAAAAAATACTTATTAGAAATACAGATTAAATACCAGTAGTTTGGGCAGTAGTACTGTACCAAGATGTATTTTGGTTGTTTCTTTACAGCCACATATCTAGGAACACTATGTACTACAAGTACAAGATCTCTTACCAAGAATGCTTTGGAGATGGGGCTTCATGGATGAGACTTTTTAGATGTGCTCCAAATTACACGACCTCAGTGAATGCAAGGAGATACTTTATGATACCATGTTTGTTCAGATTACATTGGGCAGTAGCAATTATTTACTTGTTAGTGTCTCTCGGAGATCAAATACCCACATTTCTACTCTTCATGCTGTACAGACCGAATGACTGACATTCACTGACATATACTGCAGGGTTGCCAACCCTCCCGGAATGGCCGGGAGGGTCCCGAAAATCGGGTCGCCCCCCCCCCCCCCCGAAAAGGTGGGCAACCCTCCCGTATTCTGGCCCCCCCCCCCCCCCCCCCCCCTGACCGCGGCATTTAAATTACCTTCGGGGAGGGGGCAGGGCTAAAGTGTCTTAATCGCGTCATTTAGCCCCGCCTCCTCCACGGAGATCAGCAAATTGAGTAACTTTCCTTAATGGGGCGGGGCTTAATGATGTCACGTTTAAGCCCCGCCCCCTGAAAGCCTGCTGAAAGTCTCCTCTCCGGGCTTCTCCCGGAGAAGAGCTTTTAAAAGTCGGCAACCCTGATATACTGTATCAGCATTTGCAGTGCACACAGATTTCCTTGTCCAATGCACTAATTTCGTACAGATGAAGCTGGGCTCACAGAAAATAGCAGTGCGAGCCACTAGTGTTCCCTCTAAGCTTTTTTTAGAGGGTGCGGCACCCTGCCCATTTTTTAAATCTTAAAATGCAGCCTGCCCTTTTTGTGTGTGGCACTCTGTGCCCATACGCTGCCCTCCACCGTGCTGACCTGTCACTGAGATCTTTCGGTGTGTGTGCCATCATGTGTAACGGTATTACGGTGTGTGGTATAATGTGTAATTGTCATTACAGAATATGTAATGAGCATAGCAGAGTATGACTATGTTTAATCGGCTTAAAATATATATATACATGCTGTGTTTGGCTAACAAATAGGACACACTTTCATAAAATAGAAAAAACAACACTTTATTCAACAAATAAGTACATCCAATTAAAATGAAGTTAAACATATTTCAAGTTTCACCTGAATGAAAACAGAGTTGTGCGTTTATTTCATGTGACATTTGATAGAGATGGTGTGTTATACGAACCGAGCTTATGAGAAATGGATGCTGCATAAACAAGTCTTGATACCTATGTAAAGTAATCACTTGGCACGGTATGACAAAATATTTTTGAATCGTATTTCCTTATGTGGCTACAATTACAGATTGCTAAACCAGCTGATGCCCCCTGTGCATGTAGTCAAGCCAATTCCAGGCGGAGAAAATGTGCAGTGTGTGACCACAAATAATGTATACATTTGGTTATAAAGTCCTGTGCCCAGATTTCTGGTACAGTACATATATGGCAGATGTATAGCAAGGGCTACAGTGGTACAAATGCACTCATTCTTAAGGTCCATACACACTGGGCGATTGTGCCCAGTGTGTATGGACAAAGATGATGTGAATACACACTGAGTCATTTTCCCCCTGGGCCAGCGATTTTCACAGGAGGTGAATGGCTTTCCACAGCAGGACATTATGGAAAGCTGGTCAGTCTGCTTTTAAAACCAGCAGACGAACGGCGGGAGCACGTATCAGCGTTCATCGCCTGCCCATGCACACTAGGCGGCTTTTGAGCCAATAGCAGCTCAATCAAACATCAAAACTGAGCTGCTTTCAGATCAAAATCTCCCAGTGGTGTGTATGGGCCATAACAGTGGTGCAACACTCATATTCTCCCCCAGCCCTGTGTGTAAGCATTGCATTACCTGAGCTGGGGGCAAGCTAATCTGACCTATCATGCACCGTTATTGTTCCCATGCAAGGTTCAGCATGAACAGAAAATGCTTTTGATGAATGCCACACAAACTTAGAAACCACAGAACGATCATAAATGCATTGATAACGCTTTCAGGATCCAGTCTGTAAACAGAGCAACGTGAACATACTTCTGAAATATACATCCATTGGAACCTGAGAAAATGCCTTGCCTTTCACTTTGTAGAAAATACTTTTTACTTACTAATATACATTTATAGAATTATATGTACATGTACAAAAGGTTCTAAGAAATCGAATAAAAAAATCCTTTAGCGCTCCACCTCCTTTATGAAATAATTCTGTCCCACTTACCGTATTTGCAACGTTACATGCACCTATGTTTATGTAAATGCACTACACAGTCTTGTCCCCAATGCATTCGCTTACAGGCAGCAACACAGACACTTCTGTTGAGCTAGTAGTAAAAAAAAGTATTACTCATTTTATACTTGAATTCCAGCTCTAAATAAAGAATTCAATCATGCCAATTGGATGCAAAATGCACCTTTTATATAATGAACAGATGTGACATATTGCATAGAAGAAAGAATACCGGACTAGGATCAGACATCATACAACTTGGGTTTCTTGGAATGTGGACTGCAGATACGGCTATTGTTCTTACAATATACAAGCCCAGTAGATATTATGGAACTACATAAGAAATATGTTCTTCACTCTATAAAAGGAATAGAAATCCTCCCACAAAACATAAAGCATACCATTATGCAAGTATTCAAATGAAAAGACAACATGCACATTATCCAAACACAACAAAGGAACAAAATCTATCGTCGCTTTTTGTTTTGTTTCATAAGATAGGTGCAAAAAAACACGTGGAATATTTTCTCTCATTGATTAAAAATACTGTCATACAGAATCAATTGCTGTATAATATTGCAACCAGATTGTAGCTATCAGTTATCCAGTACATTCTACAATATGGTAACTACAATCTGATTGGAAGCTACGGGGAATGCCTCCACTTGTCCTCTTCAGAAGATCTGATGTCTCCCTCTAAATTATATATATGTCACTGCTTTTCTTAGGGCACTTTGCCTATAGATTAACAGGTCCACCTTCAAAACATAAAAGGGAATTGTTCCACAACTTTTTCTCACCTGTATAGGTATTGGAGGAGTGCCCATGTCAAACATCTTCAATATACAGTAAGCTTTAAAAAAAAAAAAAAACCACACGTTTGCTTGCAACAAAAAGGACATCTGAGAACCCCTCAGAAAAAAAAAAATGAAGAAATCTTCACCAGTTTTCGGTGTGTGTACACACATCATAAGGTTTCAGCCCTTTGAGGACTACTATAGGAACACAGAGCCATCTTAAAAAAAAATAGTACTTATTGTAATTTTGGAAAAAAACAAAATCACCTTTAGCGTAAATGTCAAGTTGCATAAATCTGGAAATCTACTGCATCAAAGTGAGCTTATTAGTGATGGGTAGTTCATGAATGATTAGTTCAAAATGATCTAATCTTCAAAGTGAACTAAATCGTTCAGATCACTGCTCTGGCAAAGATTAGTTCATTTAGTTCACCAGGAAGTAAATCAAGTGGGAGGTGTAACACACAGACAGACAGAGCCCAGCAGCTACATAAGGCTCATTTAGATCTTTCCTTCCTGAATCTAAAGTTTAAAGTACAACAAACAAAGCCCAGAAAATACAGATCTAATAAAGGAAAAATCTGCACTGCCTAGCAAAAGTCTATGTGTGGTGTGTCTGTGAGTGACAATGTGTGCTCATGCTGCTCACCTTTTATGTGATAACTATCATTATATGATTAGTTCAGATGTCCAAACACTTGCTGCTGCTGCTTCTGGTACTGGGTCCTGAGCATACTGCTGTGCTAAATCCTCTGCTGGGAACTGTGTGTGTAGGTGCTTCTGCAGCAGCCATGTTATCAGCTCTCATGCAATACACAGGAGGCAGTACAATGTAGCTGCCAAAGATGGCAGTGCTGAGCTCACACATGGTCTGGAGTCTGACTCTGCGGATCTACATTGTCCTGATGACTCATGAGTCCTGCAAATAGTTCAGTAAGTCAATTAGTTCACTGATCATACAGATCCCTGATCTAATCTCTGACTATACAGCAATAATAAGTCTGTACAGTACCTCTGAGCTCCATGTGTGGCACTGCTGTGCTCAGGCATATGTATTGTGTGTATGAAGCAGAACTATGCTGCCATGCTTTCTTCCCCCAGTCACAAGCTACATTTCCTATCAGCCAAAGACACAGTGCTGTGTGCTGTATGTTATATACTGTAGCTCTGTTTACCCACAAGACAAAGAGGGGTAATGTATGAACCTTCATAATACAGCTTCTGTCACATCTTAGTCTGTGCAAGATAAATGACACAAACTGACTGGTTCCTTTGCAAACTCTCTACTTTATCTCTCTCTAAGGTCAGTTACATTGGGGCAAAGGGACATGTTTATTTCTAATTACTGTATTTTAAAAGCAGGAAAAATTGACATTAAATTACTCTGAATTTTGGTATTTGGGTATTTTACTCGCATATTATGGAAGTTAAATAGTAACCACAATGGGATTAATATTGCAGAGGAACAATAAACATGTCACTATAAGGGTGCTGCTGGATAACTTACTGCTTTTGTAAAATAATCTGATTTATTAAACCTACAGTATATGATCATTCTAACAAGACTATAACTCCTACAATGAGCTGGTATTACACTGCCTGCTCTGTGTGTCATAATCTAGTCTAGTTCATCTAGATCCATGCACTCCTCTCAGTCTCTGAGTCAGGGAGTGAATAATGAACTAAATGAACTAAATGAACTAGATGAACTAATCTTTTGATCTAATCTTTTGAGTGAACTAGATCATAATGATCTAGTCACAAAAATGAACTAGATTTCCCATCACTAGAGCTTATATGTCTGCTAATGACGCACCGCAGAGCTGCATCCGCTTTTTTCCCTTTCTTCTGTGCACGCCACTTTGGCAATCAGCATTTTGGTAGTAATAAAAATAAAAAAGTCCATCAAATGGTTTTGCATCATTTTGTATTCACAAATTAAGAACGGCATCATCTTTGCAATCTGCAAACACCAAATTATAATATTGCCAAAGAAATACTGAAGTTTAAACAAAGAAATACTTAGTGTCTGTCCTTCTTTACATAGGATGTATATTGCAGCAACTGGAAGCTTCCTCGTAGAAGGCATGATAGGTAGAGTAAACTTTGAGGTAAATTTATTGAACAATATCACTTGTGTCCACTTCCTTAATACTTCCCTTGTTTCAGTCTGTCAATGTGGTAGCATAGTTTCAGGGCTGGTCCAAGTTTTAGCCCCATGTATTTCATTATCATATCACTCCGAAGTAACAAAAATGCAGATCCATCGATCTCCTGAAGAGAGAACACACGAGTCAATATACTTATAGTTACTAAAACCAAAATTAAGGAAGGTTTTCTATTTGCACCGTTCAGTGAAAATATAAAAAAGACCCCTGCGATAAGGCTTGAAAGAGCGTTCAATTACCTGGTTTGGACCCGGATATTTGGAGTTAAAGGGGTATTATGGACTCTAGGTTGTTAATATTCCAGTGCTAAAGTAAAATCAGTGAACCCAGATCCTTGCATATGAAATCTAAGCAGTGAAGGAAGAGTCATTAAACACATAGGGATATTTCAACTAGTCGTGGTAAATTACTGGGTGTGAAAAAATGTGGTAGGCTTGGGCTTTAGTGTCTGTGGCTATTCAATTAGAACATTTACTCTCACCCAGTAAATTATCATATTGAGTGTTACTAGAATTGAGAATATGTTACCAGAACTGTGTGCTAACATGGGTCGTACCTAATAATGGGATTTTTATCGGGAGTGTATTCTTAGGTCTGCGCAGATGCAAAAATAAGTCCCTATTAACTGCAGCATGTGTGCTTTATTGGGGCTAATGTAAAAGCCATAAGGGATTATTTAAATGGGTGAAGTATAATTGCTAATTGATCCTATCCCCTTAATATTGGAGTGTGCACAATGACTACTGGTGGGTGAGATATTCTTCTGGGTAAATTACTAGACATTTTTTTGGCATAGCCTTAAAAGTAAACTCACTATCATTAGTACAATCTTATAACTTAGGGGCAGATGTATCATAGCAGCGCTTATCGCGCCACTATGATACTTCCTGCTTCGCCTCAATAGCGAGGCGAAGCAGGAAGGGACATCGACAAGATGTATTAACATCTTGTCTGCCAAAGCGGGGGAGCGTTAACTCCCCCCTTCGGCGATGTCCCTTTCTGGAGATAGCGCATCAGTTAATACTGATGCGCTATCTCCTGTCCCCCGGCCGGCCGCACTGGGCATGCGCGGGATCTCGCTGTTCACGCGAGATCCCCAGCGCAGCCCAGACCTAACAGCAGGGACAGCGCTGTCCCTGCTGTTTAGATAGGGCTTCGCCAGCCTGATGCTGGCGAAGCCAAAGCAGGCTTCGTGCGGAACGGTCAGCGATGCTGACCGTTCATACATTCGGCCTGCTATCATTTTGATAGCAGCGCCGATATGGACAGGGGCGCATAGCGCCCCTGTCCATTACCGCATCTCACCTGCATCATACATGGGGGAGAAGCGGTATCAGTGCACATAACGTGCGCTGATACCCCTTCTCCCCCATAACGACCCTTCATACATCTGCCCCTTAATTTGCAATCAGCCAGATGCAAGTATGATACATTACAATCACCTATATCCATATCATTATGATATAAATCCATTTCAAGAAAAAAAATGTGACTTTCTAGTATATTAAAATAAGCAGGAAGGATTTCGGAAAAAAAATCCTCTATACAGTTTTAGCTCATGTATAGGGATAATAGTGTTCTGAGCAGGAAATCCACTGGGAAATTAGGATTTGGACTCAGCTGCATTCATCTTGCTAAACTATTTTAGTTTTAGGCTATAATATACTGTACATATAGATAGAGTGCTGCGCAAAAGTTTTAGGCAGGTGTGGAAAAAAAGCTGCAAAGTAAATGCGGGCTGTCCGATGTGTGCTTTGAGGTGCGCGCTCCCGCAGCACCTCATCGCACAGTACAAAAAGTATGTGCTTGCACTTACTTTTTGTACTTAGTTTTCATCACATTGCATGCACAACGCATGCACAGGCAATGCAATGCGTGCTTGTTAAGCATGGAACGCACGCCCGTATCGGGACGTGTATGGGCGGCTTAAAAACTGGGTGAGAAACAGCCAAACTGCTACAAAAAGTGAGGTTGTGGAGGACTGTTTCATGTAACAGATTATACACCATGGCAAGACTGAGCCCAGGAACAAGATTGCTACCGAAGAATGTGCTGTTCTACCTCGTTTGAAAAAGCAGACAGTGGACGCAGTGATCGGACAGTGCACCTGTACTGTTTGGAGAAGTCGTTCAAGAAGTGGTCTTCATGGAAGAATTGCATCCAAAAAGTCACACTTTTGAAGTGGAAACTAAGCCAAGTGACTGGAATATGCACAAAAACACAGTAGGAGCTGGGGAGGAAAAAAAAAACCAGCTGGTGGTGGAACGGTCTTCCATTACAGCCAAATATTTAGTTTGAATATAGTCTGAAGGACTGGAAAGCGGTACAATAATGAGTGTCTGCAGGCAACAGTGAATAATGGTTGGGGGTTCCTTGCAAGTTTGCGGCTGCATTTCAGCAGTCAGGTATTTGGTTAGCAATAATGGTGTCCTAAATGCTGAGAAATACAGGAAGGTACTTATCAGTCATGCATTACCATCATAGAGAAGTCTGATCATCATTAGATTTGTCTGGGATTACATGAAGACAAAAGAAAACGGAGCAAGTCTACATCCACAGAAGATCTGAGTCCAGCACTTCGACTAGCGACCAGAAGAATGCCAGAACACCGACAACAAGGATACAAACCTCCCAAACTTAAAGTATCCGAGGGAGGTCAGCGTTCAGCAGGGCGAGGTTAGGGTTAGGCTGTGAAACGTGTGGGTTAGGGTTATGCAATGAGGTAGGAGGATTAGCCACTAGTATGGTGGATACGGGTTAGGCTGTAGGAAGGGAGGGGGCTGCCAAGTAGACCCCTGTCAGGATTCACTTCAATAGGATGCCGTCATTGGTATTCAGAAATACAGCATCCCGTCCGTTGGTCATTCGTATGTATTGTCCTACAAGTGATGCTGTTATGAAGGCATAGGCTGGTCACACCAAATACTGATTTGATTATCAGGGTTCGTAAATACTCGATATAGCGAGTATTTTACCCACTTTGGAGCACCAAGGACTCACTTTTTATGAATGGCTGGGACCCGCTCCGCCCATTTCGGCGTGCACGCCATGTTAATATGCGTGACAAGGGCAGAGGGATTTGTTTCCCCCTCAGTTGTGATGCGACCGTGGAGAATATACAGTGTGACTTACGGGCGCTTCACACATCTGCTGGGTGCGAAAATGAAAGGGTCCCTGTCACCGCAGAGTCTTAGGCAGCAGTGCACGGAAGCCGCATAAGCTGGCTCCTGCACTGTGCCTCAACAACAGACGGCTGGAGCCAACACCAGAAGCAGCTGCTCAGCAGGGGAACAGAGCATTGGGGGCGAGAACCAGGGAGGTGTGACAGTGAGGACGGAGCAGACCCGGGCAGGAAGTAGGAGGTAAGAGGGGTGCATGGTCCATTTAGCAGGCTGCTTGGCTGTGTCATGTAAGGGGATTTATTGCTAGCAGGACTCGGGCTGCAGACTTCCCTCCTCCTCTCCTACCTCGCGGTGCTGCTCTCTTGTGCGTCCCTGTCACCTCCTCCAGGCTCTGAGTGCTGGCTTTTAATGGCCCACTTGTCCTTACTCCCCTCACTGCACGGCTGGCAGAGAGGCTGCAGCTCACCAATTAACTCTTAACAGGCAGAGCTGCCTGTAGGAGAGGAGCCTATAGACTCTGCTGGGATTTCACTAACCCTATCCCTCCTGTTCCTGCTGCCATTACTTTTAATTTTGTTCTAGAAACAATGGACAGGGGCAGAATCCTGATTGGTGCAGCACAGGTGTCCCTATTCCGACATTATGCACCCCCCCCCCCCTCCCCGTACTAAGGCAGAAACTATGTGTGTATAACGCTGTCAATCACTCCTGTAACCCCGTCCAGCGTTATACACACAGGGGATGAGTGACAGATCTGGCTAAATATATAAGAGATTAAAATGGAAACAGTAAAAAAAAATCTATGTAAAAAATAAAACTGCCACCTTCTGCCGACCCATTACCCCAGATCTTAACTCAATAAAGCAGTCTACTCAAGCACAGCAAATAGGCAGCACACAAAACAGTATGCTCAGCTGATTAATCATGGTGCTTAGTGGAATACTGTATAAAAATATTTATGCTTAATCTCACGTTTGGTAACAGTGAGTAAACCTCTATTAGATATGCTTTTCTGCCTAAAATTATTACATAAAACTATTTTTTTTTACATCTTGTTCAAGATCAGCAGCAAGTCTTATTCCCTTAGTTACTATTTGTTATATTATCTAGCAGCTAGTTTGTTCAGATGAAAAACATCAATCTTTTGCGTTGACCATCAGAGGAAGCATATAAACAGAACAATTTAATTATCTATCAACACAATAATGCTGCTTTCCCACTGCACACCAGTTTAAAGTACTGGTAATCTTAAATGGTATTTAAAACGGTATTAGCATTCCCACTGCAGAAGATTACCGTTTTAAATACCATTTAAGTACCATTCCCCTTGCAGTGAACCGTGTAAAATGTAGAGTGCCTAACCCCCCCCCAGTGTAAAGAGTGCCTAATCCCTCCCCCCCAAGTGTAAAGAGTGCCTAACCCCCCCCCCCCCCCCCTACCTGCCCTGTGCCCCCATCTCCCCTCCCGTTGTACTTACCTGCGCGGGGATGCAGGGCAGTGGGGAGGCAGCGGGGGTCCATGCAGGGTCCAGGCAGTCCCAGTGCCTGATGAGAACTAGTAGTTCTCACTTTGCACATATGTAATGAGTGCACGTGCATAATAATGAGCCGCTCATTACATATCCGCATATGTAATGAGCGGCTCATTATTATGCACGTGCACTCATTACACATGCACAAAGTGAGAACTACTAGGTCTCATCAGGCACAGGGACTGCCTGGAGGCTAAATAATGTTTAAGGGGCATTCCCACTGCCTCTTAAACGTTATTTTAACGTGTAGGGCTCTGCTTTAAAAATGGGTTGAAATACCATTTAACTTTAAACGGTATTTCAACTCTGGCACTTTCCCACTGCAGCCTTAAAACGGTAAATTGCGCTGAAAATCGGCAATTTACCGTTTTTTAGCTGCAGTGGGAAAGGGGCATTAGCACGTCCTATATACAAAATAAGCTGGATAAAATAATATTGACTGGGGAAAAAATGACAACCATGCAAAAGCAGATTCAGCTGTACGTTTCAGGGAGAAATTGCAAGGTACTCTTTTTTTCCCCAAGTATAAAAGATGTATGAGATGGGATTTAGGGGGGTATGGAAGTGAGGGAGGGAAAGGTCAAATGCTATTTAACACAATGGACCTCGTTTGCTAACCTAGCAAAAGATCATTTATTTCCACTTATCTGCTAACATCTAACAATTTCACAGTCATTGTATGGTGATAGAAATTCATTCAGTTGTTCGGACATCATTTTTCCCCCCAATGTAGCATTCTCTGCCGGTGTGTGCATATAACTGAGGTGGCTTCTGTGTGGATCTGGGCTGTAGACAAGATCTCATACTGTTTGTGTGCGCAGTGTGGCAGGCTGGAAGCCAACACACAGGAAAGGCTGACTCGCTGGGGGAAGGTTCAGTATTATTGATCCCTGCTTTGCCTCAACAAGAGGTAATTGTCACTATAGTAAATACTCCTCAGTGCATTCACTTAGCTCTGTGAGCCCCAGGGACTCATGCTTCCAGTGGAAAAAAAGCATATGTCTCCTCAAATAGGTACACAAATTATAAGTGACCGATACTGTATGCACAACACGAACATTATAAATGCTTTTGATATTTTCCAGCTCTTGTATAAAATACAACCTGTTAAGGCAACGTATATAATTTAGCCCAATATAGGTAGACATTCAAATTGTGATTATATTGTCAACATTATGAACATGAAATTTGGGTTAGGCTAAAATAGGAGTGTTGATATGAAGACTGACCCCTCCTGGGTATTGACTTTCAGACCATGTCGACATGCCATACCACACCCAGTTAAGTGTATGTGTTCGCTACCATTTCAGCAGAGACTGGACAGCACTATGACAAAACATTTGTGGGTTAATTTCCAGAAACGCTCTTACATGTCTGCGGAAGAGTTCAGCATGAGGGGCCAGTGCTTGAGGATCTGCTTCCTTTACAAAGTGTATGACATCATCCACTGACCAGCTGGCTGGATCTTTACTCTGGGTTCTTGAGGATTCCCTTTCAGAGGAGTTAAGTTCAGGTCCTGTGGTGGAACTTGCAGCTACAGATATAGTGATATGTGCTACCATTAAATACAAACAAAATACCAAAAACCTATAGACTGTATATGTACAAATGTTCATTACATGAAAAAGAGTGTACTATAACTACCCCAAGTAACCAAACCATCACCAATGTCTTTTTCCAGCAACACTATAAACCATTGTAAATTAAATTAAATGATTGTGAAACGATTTCCTTGAAATCGCATGGTGGATTGGAGCACACGATCTGCATTTTGTCGAAGGGAGATTGACCAAGCCTTACTGCAGCAGGTAAAATCTCAATCCGACCCTACAACCGGCAGGGGTGCATCGGATCGGAATCTTACTGAAAACAGGTACGATTCTGCACTTTTTACATCTAATCGGTCGTACAATGCATGGTAATTGGGGGAACTGAGCACAGATCGTCCTGGTGTGTACCCTACAAAATATACTTTAGTCTAATAAAATGTTCATGTCTGTGGCTCATTTACAATCATTGACAAGTACAGGTCTAGTGATGATGGTGTGTGAGGTTACAAGAATATGTTTGTGCAAATGCACTGGTTTCACTATGGTGGTGGCCTAAAATCTAGCATGGGAAAATGGGATGATTTGGATGGGCATTAAGAGACAGAATGAACATAATACAGTATAGGAACCATACACAAATAAAGAGTTTTAGCTGGGAAAACAGACCCCACGGGGATATTGTGGAAGACATTGTGGGTCATTGCAGGAATTTTCATCATACCTATTTTATGCAGACTAGATTAGACTGCACTGGGCATAATAGAATGATGATGACACATAATGAGAGAGAGAATATACTCTTTGCAAATACTTAAGAAACATGCACTTTTCATTCTGCACAAAATACAGAGTGAGGCAGCCATGTTGGGTACACTAGAGGTTACAACAGGTGAACAACCATAGGAAATCTAATATAAATATAAACCATGAACTAAAATGAAACCATTGCGTGAATAATTCCATGGGTTGCTCATTATGCCAGGTGATACATATTGCATTAAAACGCATCCTCAACCTGTGGCCCTCCAGATGTTGTGAAACTACATGTTCCAACATGCATTTCCACATTTGTTCCTATAAGAGCATGGCAAAACTGTCAGGGCATGCTGGAACATGTAGTTCCACAACATCTGGAGGGCAATAGGTTGAAGACCTGTGCTTTAGATGGAGACCACCATTGACCAGAGGGTGAATCCCGAGACTGAACCAAACATTCCGTTTTGCTCCTAATGTGATATTGATGGTAAAAGAGACCAAACCTCCACTTTTCAATGTGATATGCTGTTGTTATATTCAGTCTGTAAATGAGTCTAGGCTAATGCGGTATACACTAGGAGGGTTCGTGTGTCTTCATGCGTTGCCTCAGTAAAATAGGCAAAGCAGGAGGTGCTATATGCACATGATACATATGGATATCATTCCATTTCGTCTTGAGAAAGTTTCCAGCTGATCAACGCCTACGCCTATGGATATGCCTCATAGGCGTAGTGGGCACACTTCTATGCTTGCTGATTGGGTGTGATAGAGATGGGACGCCAGTTTGAAATGCACGGGGTGGATGCAATCTCAAAAAGGAATGATTACGGCAATGCATTAGTATGAAGATGGAATGTAAAACACTTGCACAAGCATATGGTAGTAAGCAGGCTGCTGCAGTTGTACAAGTAACTATAGGTGTTTCTGTCTCAGGATCAGGTCTCTATGACTCTGTGGCATATAACAGCAACTATGGTTAATACAACATACAGTAGTTAGTATTTGCTCACAGGAGAAAGAGCAAAGGTCATCGACTAACTATCATGTGGAAATATCAATGTATGATGCTGCTACCAGGCGATTATAGCTAATGTTGCTCAACCAGCCTCTTAGACGTCTGCAGGATTTACCTTCAATCCTCCTGTGCATCCGGTTCCTTCCAGTTTCATAGTAACAGCTGCTTCCTGCTAAGCCTGAGGATGATCTACGTACCAAAGGAGCAGTGTTTGAGGTAGGAGTCACTGGCTGAGGAGAGGCCTGGTAAAATGTTGGTATGCTGCCCACCGAATGGTACTCAGCTGAGTTTCTTGGAGAAGGACTAGGAGGGGTGTCTGTGTTGCGTGTGGAATCCATGAATTCCGCAGAGAACCTGTGATCTTTTGGAGTGTGAGTTTCTTCCATCGGCAATGTTTCAGCTGCTGGACAATGAAGAAAATACAGGAGCAGAATGGATTTATCTAATGAACAGCTCCGGTCTATCCCATTCGCGGCAGGGACCCCCGCCGATGAAATGACAATCTCCTAATGGACCTTCCTTTGCCCGCTGCCTACCATGCTTCCCCGCTGACCGTACTCTGCCTACCATGCTGCCCCGCTGCAAGGTACCAGGGGAGGGGGGGGGGGTACCAGGGCAGGGGTGGGGGTACCAGCTGGCAGGTACGGGGGGGGGGGGGGGGGGACAGGTACCAGGGGAGGGGGAGAACTAGTGTAGGATCCTAAATACCGTTTAAGAGGCATTCCCACTGCCTAAAAACCGGCTTTGAAATGTGTAGAACTCTGCTTTTTAAACGTGTTGAAATACCGGTTAACTTTAACCGGTAAATCAACTCTGGCGCTTTCCCACTGCAGCCATAAACGTTTAGAAAGGGGAAAAAAATGGCAATATACTGTTTAAGACCTGCAGTGGGAAAGGGGCATAAGGTTTATGAAGCCTAGCTGGAAGGAGGAAGACCATGGAGACTGGACACAGCTTGGATCCATGACAGCATCCGGTCCATAAATAAAGCATAAACCCTCACTCTCTCCAGTCAGAGAAAAGTACTTGATCCGCACTCACATTCAGTATAAGATCAAGAAGAAAAAAAAAGTGTTTTTTTATTATTCAGTAATAGTGTGATACACTTCTAAAAACACTGATTGACAGCGGTTTCATCAGCAGTTCTCGCCAGGGGCTATAAAAGGGTCCTGTTAGACGGGCACTCGATGCAATAATGACAACTGCCTGCATGCTTTTGCCACAATAGTCCTAAAGTGAGCAACCCCCTGCAGGTCTTCATAAGATATTCCAAGATTATTTACTTTAGTAATTCAGGTCTTCAGGTATATTTATGGGTATGGGTCAAAATACATTGGGTCGACCACCGAAGGATGACAGGGCTTAGGAAATAGGTCCACAGGGTTGGAAAATCAACAGTCAAAATGTCAACATGTCTGTCACGTTTTTGTCCCGAATGTGGATATGGGCGCAGTGAAAGTGCTCGCTTTCACTGTGCTCGCCATGCTTCAGGCATGGTGCCTTGCTGTATTAACACACCCACTTGTCTGCAAAAATTGTACTGCCAAAGTAATATTGTTCTGAAAACTAAGAATTCGGCATATTTAACTCAATAACACTGCCCCGCTCATGTCAATGTCAATGAGGAATACATATTTCAATACTAACTTTTGTTCTACATACAAAAACATTCAGTTTTACAGAGATTCGTTTAAGTAATATAAAAAGATTTACACCAATGGTCAATATGTGGCAAGAGTAACGTACCCATTGTTATTAGCCCTCACACACACACACACAAACTATTTTTAATGAGGTTTAATATTCTTAAATTAAATAATAAACCCTTTACTTCTCCAAACGGTGATTTTTAATTTTGAGAAAATGTAATTAAAACTGTGGGAATATTCTAAACATGTAAAACTTTACAAAGCAGATCAGCTAGTGCCAGAAGGTTTGGCATCAAAGGCTGTGCTTCTTGTTATTTTTGGATCAGTAGTAGACACGATAAAATTTAATGGAATTCTTCCCAGATTCATTTGACAAAACTCCCTTCATATCAACAGTTGCATCCATTTCTAATTATTTCACAAATGGAAAACGTTAGCTGTGGTTGACACAACAAGTTCAAGTCAAATGATATGGAGAATTTCCTGGCAGTAAAAGCACTAAAACTTGAAAATAGGCTGGTAACACTGCACCAATCACATTACATTTGGTAATATACCATAAAAGACCAAAAATTATATTTTTGTAGCATCAACAGATGACAACATAATTACATTAATGTTTTTGGCAAAATGGCAAAAAAGGAGCAACTTCCCTTAATACCGTTATTAAAAAGCGTACATTAAGGATAATGGCAAGCTACCTTCTGATGGCTGAGCTTCTGTCCTGGGTAACTTCGGAGATAGTGGAGCTGTGAAAATGGGAGACTCTTGTGGAAACCTTTTGTTGGTCCTGTCTACGAACTCTTCTTTTGCTTCAAAAAGAAAAGTAGTACATACACAAATTAGACATTTCATAATACATACCATACATATATCTCGGCACTCCAACGGGCTTGTGAAAAAAAAATCTGTAGTGATACCGCGTTTCGGGGTATAGCAACCCCTTTGCCATACCCGAAACGTCGATATCACCACAGATTTTTTTACAAGCCTGATGGAATGCCTATATTATATATATTATATACATTTACACACACACACACGCACACACACATATATATATATATATATATATATAGAATGAAGAAGGGGCATCACTACAGGACTTAAAAACACCCCTTCATTATTACTGCATTTTCATGGACCCGGAAAGGGACTCGAGAAAAGGCACCCAGGCAAGATATACTTACCCCATTAATAGGCAAAGAGTGCCGGTTCTCGGCTTTACACATACATACATACATACATACATACATACATACATACATACATTGTTTAGCCCGTTATCACAACGCATTTCGTCATAATCATGACTTCATTGGGGGCAAGGTACATCAGTTGAATAAGATGATCACACGATCCTTTGTTTGGACTAGGGTTCTTGAAAGGTATAGGATGATCCAAAGGAGTTGGATCCCGTGGATACTTTATGTATCAATTGCAAAGGATATCCACCAGCTGATGTTCTTTAGAACTACCGGAGTTCTTTGGACGAAAATAAGCCTTCAAACATTAGCAGTAACCAGCAAAGGCATTAGTGATTCAATAAGAATGAAGTACACTGTTCAGCTCCTAAATTTAGGAGCTGAGCAGTGCACTTCATTTCTATTAGGGTCGAGTAATATCCCTGGCCTTGCTGATGTGGAGGCACTGGTATAATCACCCTGGATAAGTAGTAAAGATTCCACTAACTACTTAGTTACTTAGAACTGTTGAGGGGGAAGTCCCTTGAAGGACACCGCAAACCCATGAGTCACCACTTCTCTTACCCAGGCATTGGATGTAGAAGAGAGGTCGGCCTCCCACCCTGGGATCCCCCAGTGGGAGGCCCACACCATCAGGCGGTGAGTTTGTCAGGCTTAGGGGTTGCCTGCCTAGCTGCCCAGGGTTGCCTTGATTTAGGCATGGCCGACTTTGCTGGTCCTGCTTGTCTGCCAAACACCTGTCCCTTTTGTTTTCCAGAAGGACGAAAGGGGCGAAAAGTATTACTCTGCCTGGTGAGTGACGGTAGCAGGTGGTAGACCAGCTGTCTTGGCTGCTGCCAGGGAGGGTACAATTTTATTTAGCTCCTCCCTGAAGAGGACTTCCTCTGACATGACCACTTGACATGATTTAAACACATCTACATTATTTGCTACATCTTCATCCTCGGCCTCTCTCCCCCAAATACCCCCCCCCCCCCCTTCATGTCCCCAGACGACTCTTTAGTGTCTTTCATCAAGGTTGACCGAGAGGACGAAGCCTGTTTAGGCTGTGTTGAACCCTGTGCAGTAGCGAAGGGTGTCTTTTGGGATGCCAGGGTCTGAGTTATGCTGTGTACACACGGCTGCGATAGGGGCTGAAATCGCTGGAAATATGGTCGCAGGCGACCATATTGCCAGTGATTGGAGTGCGCACCAGCGATAAATCGCAGGGTGCGCGCTCCCGTTTTCAGCCCCATTATAAATCGCTGGTAAGCTCCTGCGACCAATGCCTCAACTAATTACCTCTGCTGCACCGACGGCAGAGGTTCCCTTTCATCAGCTACCATCTCTGGTCGCTGATGAAAAGGAGAAACTGAGCAATATATTGCTCAGCCATATATTGCTAGCAATATATGGCTGAGAAATATATCGCCCCCGTGTGTACGGGGCTTTAGAGACTGCACTGTACTAGACAATGAATCCTCCCACGGCGGAGTAATTTGCGTGACTGGCACGGGCGCCAGTGGCACTAGACCCGTGAAGTGTGCCAAACGGTCCACAAATGTACCCAACAACCGCCCATTGAGGCTGCTGTGCCTGAGGGGCAGGTGAAGGGCCTGTAGAGATATGGCAAGTAGCACAGAGACCATCCCGAACACCCTCCTGGCCAGATAGTCCCGCTGTGCATGAACTGTGGAGCGATGGAGTCACTTGTGTTAATGGGAATGCGGACTGCCGGGTAGCACTAAGGACAGACTCCTCAGAGAACGAGTTTCACTGCTCACAGGGCGGCTTTTTAAAATCAGTTGATTTGAAAAATCCGCCCTGAGAGTGGCAAAATGCGTTCTGAGTCCGTTCATCCTTAACGCTACCAGGCTGCCCGCATTCAGATCAACACAAGTGACTCCATTACTCCACAGTGGTACATACCACCGCACCACTGTCCGTGCCATTTGCCAGAGCACCAGCAGCTCACACACTCTCAAACAAGCTGCCAGCAGGGAGGCGGCATATGTTGCAGGGACTTGATCAGCAGGGTACAGAGGACACACAGCCGGGAGGTTGTGCTGCGCCAGGCAGAGAAGGCAATGCCATCTGAAAAACCCTGCACTTGCTATACTGAACCGTGGAAGTACCTTACATGCAGGAATTATCCTTCACCTTGTAAAGTTTACAGTGGACATCGCTGCTGCCATGAACTGGTGATACAGGTGCGGTGTCACCAACACATACTGCAGCACTTTGTGGGGCACAGTACAATGATAAGGCAGATTGCTGGGATTACAGGTAGAGCACTGCGGACAGCGATGTGCAGGATATAACTGTACATGGGACACATGATAGCGTATGTAGTGGACATCTAGCAATACCGGTACTAGTTGCGTATGTAGGATACATATAGCCATACCGGTACTCATAGCATATGTAAGTTACAAACAGCAATAAAGGTACTGATCGTGTATGTAATGTACATTCAGCAATACCTACATATAGAAATACCGTTACTGATATCTTATGTAGGGTACATACAGCAATACCGGTATGGATAGCATATGTATGGTACATACAGCAATACCGGTACTGATAGCGTATGTAATGTAAATACAGCAATACCTACATATAGCAATAACGGTACTGATATCGTATGTAGGGTACATACAGCAATACTGGTACTGATAGCGTATGTAATGTAGATATAGCAATACACACTGCAATGTCCATTACACGTGATGGCGTGCACACACACACACACACACCGCAATGCCCATTACACGCGATGGTGCACACACACCACAATGCCCATTACAAGTGATGGTACACACATGCACTGTAATGCCCATTACACGTGATGGTACACATACCAGAATGCTCATTACACGTGATGGCACACACATCGTAATGCCTATTAAACTTGGTGGCACACACACCCTAATGCCTAATACATGTGATAGCACACACACCGTAATACTCATTACACGTAATGCCACACACCGTAATGCTCATTACACGTGATGGCGCACACACACCATAATGCCCATTACACATGATGGCGCACACACACCATAATGCCCATTACACATGATGGCGCACACACACCATAATGCCCATTACACATGATGGCGCACACACACCGTAATGCCCATTACACATGATGGCGCACACACACCGTAATGCCCATTACACAAACACACCGTAATGCCCATTACACGTGATGGCACAAACACACCGTAATGCCCATTACACATGATGGCGCACACACACCATAATGCCCATTACACATGATGGCGCACACACACCATAATGCCCATTACACATGATGGCGCACACACACCGTAATGCCCATTACACATGATGGCGCACACACACCGTAATGCCCATTACACAAACACACCGTAATGCCCATTACACGTGATGGCACAAACACACCGTAATGCCCATTACACATGATGGCGCACACACACCGTAATGCCCATTACACGTGATGGCGCAAACACACCGTAATGCCCATTACACGTGATGGCACAAACACACCGTAATGCCCATTACATGTGATGGCGCACACACACCGTAATGCCCATGACACGTGATGGCGCACACACACTGTAAAGCCCATTACACGTGATGGCACACACACACACCGTAATGCCCATTACATGTGTTCTTAAAATGGGCAAAACCATATACACTGCAGGGGAGACAAATGTGACATGAGTTAGATTTGGGTTAGGTGTGTTCAAACTGAAATCTAAATTGCAGTGTAAAAATAAAGCAGTCAGTATTTACCCTGCACAGAAACAAAATAACTCACCCAAATCTAACTCTCTGCAAATGTTACACTTGCCCCATCTGCAGTGCACATGGTTTTTCCTATTTTGAGAACAAAATTGGGTACTTATGTAATATCCCGTTTTTCTTATGAGACCGCGTCCCCTCGTGGGGCACGGTGGCTCGCTGCGCTCGCCACACTATATAAAGTCAACTCCATGCGTAGTTGGATAGTAGGGGTATGAAAAAATGGGGTGCATTTAACATGGGAGCCCAGATAATACATAAGTACCCAAAATTGTCCTGCTATCATGTCTGAATTAGACCCATAGTTTGAGTACAGCGAAAGGAGTCCGATCCGAACCGAACCAGACTTTGCAAGTTAAATTTACAACTGATGTATTTCTTTATGGGTATCCAAACAGCTCAACAACAAATTTGTAGTGCTTCAGGTTTTTTTATGCAATAAAGCTTAGCAAATAAAAAATTGGAGGGCATCACAAAAGTTACTAATATAGACCCAAAATAAGGCATTTATGTGGCTCTTACTGGATTTGCTTCTGTCATAGTCTGCTGGGCTGTGTACTCCTCCCATATATGGGCTGAATGGTTGGCTACTGAATAAGTTTTCACACTGTAGGCTATGGCACAATTTTTCTAAGAAGCGCAGAACAAATGATGCACTGTTTACTGGTGGTAGATGAACAGAATGCTTCTCCGCATCAAAAGACGCTATTGGGGGTATAAAAAAAAGAAAAAGAAAAAAAAGGTAAAAATCGAAATATAATATAGTAATCATAGGTTATTTGAACATTTTATAGCACAAATGATTGTATAAATCAGTAATATCCTGCTGCCATGTGTACTGTATTGCCAATACTAAACTGGAATCACCTTCTTCTCTTTGACAAACACAGTGTAAAGTTTTTACTGATTTCTAAGTAATACCCCTTTTACACAGCCGCAAAAACCCGGGTCAGCAACGGTGTAAATGGGTCACGCCGTGTCCCTTTACACAAGACTTCTACCCAGGACCTGACCTGGGTGGAAAACGTCTAGGACCTGGGTAGAGGGCGGTGTAAACAGGTACGCTGGGTCAGGTCATCAGACCCGGTTCCCGTTTACATAAATGGGGGACGTCCAACCTGCGGACGCTGGACGGGGGGGCACACACAACCTCTACTGCTGTCTGCTATACTCTGCAGACAGCAGATGAGGAGGTGAATGGATGCCTGTGCGGCATCCATTCACCTCCCAGAAGATGGCTGGGGGGTGCACGGAGGTTGGGGGCAGCCCAGCAGCTTACTTTGGTGCTGGGCTGCCCCCAGAACGATGCTCAGCGGGCCTGGCAGGGATGACCGCGGTCCTGGTACTTGGAGATGATGTCATCTCCAAGCGCCGCCTCCATCTACACTGCGGGTAGGCACCGCAGTGTTAACAGGGTAAATCAGGGATCCAAACCGGCTTGGATCCTTGTTCCAAATGCTGGGTTGGATCTGGGATTTTTGGTGTAAAAGGGGAATAATATGGAGATGCGTTTCTGAATACACAATTTTCAATAGCAATGCTGACTACAATTAAAAATATTCTAACGTTTTAATGGTAACAATGGTTACTGCACTGAGAGAAACTTACCAGTTATAACTTCGCCCCCATGATGACCAGACTTCAGAAATCCAAACACTACTTTACACTGGTGTGCACAGTCCACACAGGCTTGCACAGCCAACTGCAGCACCACATTCACAGGGCCCGGCCCAAAGTGATCTGGAAGTTGTAACACTTTCTTCTTATCCAGATGAGGGCCACAGTTGCCATGTTTGTTGACATAAACACAGACTAGAAATACAAAAACAGCAGCTATTGTAATATCAACCTTATATATTTGTAGAAAGCTGCAGGAAATTCTGGCGCTAATAATAGGATCAATAATATAAAATGCTTGACAAAAAGGGAAATTTTAAGGTGCATAAACACGGAACGATGTGGGTGTTCCAAATCGATAGGAAAAATTGTTACGTGCATCGTTAACAGAAACCACAATTTCAGGAATTCCTTGTAAATTTGAAGGATCCTGATCCCTCTCAGCCAGTCCCTGATGACGCATACATTAGGCACATGTGCGCAATAGCGAATGAGGACATAAACCAGCTATCAGTCTTGCAGCACTTCACCAGGATTGGCTCTTAACCAAGCCTGCATAAAAGGCAACAGCTCTTGGGGTATAAGGCAGGGCTGTGAAGTCAGAGTTGGAGTCGGAGTTGAGGAGTCGGAGGCAATTTCGAGTACCTGGAGTCGGGGTCGGAGTCGACAAGCAATGCACCGACTCAGACTATTATAATTAATGACTTCTCTACTGTAAGAATAAAGACCAATGCATGCAGTGCCTCAAGTAACTGCAAAACGAACACGTTAAGTGACCGTGAAAAAGCATGCTTTTCATGTGCTTCACTATATGGCACGCAACGCACAATTCGGAGCACCAATACTTATAAATGTATTCTCCCTTGTAGTTTACAACTTATTTCCAACATTCAATAAGGTTTTCAATACCTCGTTGGTAGAAATCACCTGGTGTAGACTCGAAAAATTCATTCAACCAAGCTCTCCCACCATACGCACAACATCTTTTTACGCGGATGAAGATCTTGTTTCATGCGCAGGGTCGTTTGTTTACCTTGGCTAAGCCATTCCTTACGCTGGTTCATATTGATGTACAGGCACCATTTTTAGTCACCAGTAACGATTCGGTAAAGAAATCGTTCCTTGTGTCCATGAATTGAACAGTGACGAGCAAGCAAACCAGCGGAGATTGTGGCTCGTTGATTTTTGTTGTCGTCACAAAGCATGCGGAACTCATGCTCCACACTTCTGAACCTTTCCTATTGTTTTTGTTCCCAAAACAACCAAATAATGTGGTTTTTATCTTTGAACTGGTAAAGTTCCTGTTCCTGATGTTTATGCCTACTGCTACTATCCAGCCATTTAATTAATTAATAAATTAATAAAACTTTGTTTTCATTGTGTTTATCCTTTGCTTAAAAACTGTTAAATACAGTAGACTGTTGGCTTCCCAGCCTCTAGTTTCTGTAGTAATAATATGTATGTTGCCTTTCTTTCCTTCAAGGAATGTATCAAATACATTCGCATATTAATACAGAGGAGTCGGAGTCGAGGAGTCGGCATCAGAAGTACGAGTCGTCGGAGTCAGAACATTTATCTACCGACTCCACAGCCCTGGTATAAGGGAACTATTTATTCAACATTTTTTTCCTGAAAACCATGTAGAAATAGCAGTTTCGACAGGTATTAACCCCTTCCTGACACAGCCAGTTTTTGCCTTCCTGACAGAGCCCTTTTTATCAAATCTGACATGTATCACTTAAGTGGGGATAACTTTTTTTTGCTTTTACTTATCCCAGTGATTTTGAGATTGTTTTCTCGTGACACATTGTACTTCAAATTAGTGGTAAATTTGGGTCAATACAGTCTGTGTTTTTTTGTGAAAAATACCAAAATTTCGTAAAAAAATGGAAAATTTAGCAATTTGCAAAATGTTAAATTTTCTGCTTGTGAGACAAATAATCATACCACTCAAAATAGTTAATAGCTAACATAGACCATATGTCTACTTTATGTTTCCATCATTATTTCAACTTCCTTTTAATTTTTTTGGACACTAGGAGGCTTACAATATGAATAGCAAATTCTCAAATTTTCAAGAAAATTTCAGACACTGATTTTTTTAGGGACCAGTCCAGTTCTGATGTGACTTTGAGGGACTTGTATGTGAGACACCCCCATAAATGATGCCATTTCAAAAACTGCACCCCTCACAGTATTCAAAACAGCATTTTGGAAGTTTGTTAACCCTTTAGGTGTTTCACAGGAATTAAAACAAAGTGTAGGTGAAAAAAAAACTATACTGGTAGGTTAATTGGCTTCCAACAACTTTAACCCTAGAATGTCTGTGTGTGCATGTACATATGGTAGGGAATATAGGCAGGAAGTAAATGTTGAAATATAAAGCGTTTGCGCTATATAAGAAACTGTTAATAAAATAAATTAATAAGTTATCATATTGTTTCGTGTGTACGCACAATTTGATACACTCGTGAACACAGCTCTGACAGCTGTAAAAAAGCTCTATGATAGCCATGATCGCTCTAAAAACAAACAAAAAAAACACCTTCTTGTAAAGGGAAAACATTTATTTACACATTGCACTGAATGTTGCCATATTACTGTGGTCTTCGTGTACAAAAGCCCTTTATATGAAGCCACTTATGAGAAGATTCTGTCACGAGTTTTTATGGATTGATTTCACACACTTAAAGTGTAAAGTGTAAGCAATTACTGAGAGTTGAATACACTGGATGAACCCGTGAACGATGTCAGAACGCTTCTGGTATCGTTCCGTATGTATGCACCTTTAGATTATAGATAAGTACAACAATACCAACAGATGTGAAACTGAAGTCATGAAATTAAAATGCAGTATGATGACAGCGGCAGTAATTTTGATAACATACATACATATATCTCTCTCTCAAGACAAATGTTAAAAATAAATTACATAAAAGCACCCCAACAGATCATAGTAAGTATTTTACCCTTATCTCTAATCCTAACCCACAGCATAACACACCCTCCTCTTTCCACAGCGTAACCCTAATCTCCTCACCCCTCCACTCCTCCTGTTAATTCCATTACTGCCTGCATATCAGTATTGCTGGTATCATCTTCAGGCAGGTATACATTAGACAGAGAGGTGAAAGTCAGGAGGGTCCTTCCTGCAACTCCCAAGGCCAGCAACACACAGTTGCTGGCCTTGGGAGTTGCAGGAAGAATCTTTATCACTGTATGCATAGCATCGCCAGGAGTTGTTTTTTTTATCTCCCTGAGGTCCGTCTCTCTGTCTCATTTATACCTGCCTGAATAGGATACCAGCCAAGGTGTTTTTGAGACTTCTATAGGAGGAGTTCCGGTACTTGTTTCCTAGCACGGCGCCCATCACATCGTATACTATACGACTAAATATGGTATACAATGGGATGCGATGCGACGCGATATTGTACGATAAAATATCGTATCGCATTGTATGCCATACAATGAGATGGTATACGATTTTTTATTGTACAACCATATGTTAAATGCCCCCCCATTGTCAACGCCACCCCGAAGCGTGGCGAGCGCAGCGAGCCTGCGAGGGGCGTCGGTACGCGTCCTCCGACCTTTTCATACCCCCACTATCCACGTCGGTGTGGAGCTGACTTTAGATAGTGTGGCGAGCGCAGCGAGCCACCGAGCCCAAAGCGTGGCAAGCCCCGCGAGGGGACGCGCAATACATGTAAAGTAATACGCGTCCGCTCGCAGCGGTTCAGGCTCGGAGGCTCGCTGCGCTGCGCTCACTATGCACGCCGACGTGCATAGTGGGGGTATGAAAAGGTCGCGTACCGCTGCGCTTCGGGTTGGTGTTGATCATGGGAGTGACGTTGACAATGGGGGGGGGGGCATTTAACATTGTAAGGACCCATCAGGGTGGTTGTACAATAAAAAAAATCTTATACCATCGCATGCATCATATGCGGCTATATGGCATGCGATGCGATCGCATAAGATGAAAATATTGGGCGCTGTGCTAGGAAACAAGTACCAGAGTTCCTTTTACGGAAAAGTCTCTATTTTATTGATTCTTGCTTTATTTCCCATGGTGGAACCAAGATATAGATTATCTTTGAAGTATTCTATTTCACAAATCCTTCATTCATGAGGCATTGACCTTGCCCCTGATGAAGTCCTAATGGATGAAACGTTTAGGGTTTTGCTTATCCCCATATTTAAAATTTATGAATAGATTATTTTTCTCAAAATGAAATACTTCTGTTAACCACCTGTGGATGAGCTTGTGCACACCATGTTTAAAGAGTATATGAACAAAGAAAAATAAATACAGAATTTTTTTAAACTGAAATTTTTCATTTAGTACATAAAGCAAATAATTATATTTACTACCTAGCAGCCTTGTTATCTATTATGCAGTAGCAAGTGGTTTTCCTCTTAATCCAGAAATTTATAGGAGTCAAACCTTCTTTTGAAGCAGTGTGGAAGAATATAAAAAACACGAACTTATTTTAAACTAATTTATAAGAATCAAGTTAAAGCTTCTTAAACATCACAAGTGGCCTGTAAAATGGTGGCAGCAAACAAATGAAAAATAAATGAACATATTGACCTATTTTTTCATTTACAGAACCTCTACTAGAAATAATGGGATTGTCATTGAGTTGCCCTTAAAATACACCCCAAGTTGAAACATATGTTGTGTGCAGTTAGTTACCTGTAGAAATCACAGTCATTGAAGAATTTAAGATGTTAACACCATCTTTTATCATCGGAGATTTACCAATGTCTCCATTGTCTGGTGGGAGAGATGAATGCAATGGCATTTCTTTCTGAAAATAAAAGGAAAAAACATTCACAGTACATACATTAGTACACTTTGTAATTTAAAACTGTATTATCTTTAAGCTTCAGCAAGGAGGACCCACTGATCCCTATTTCCCCCTTTAGGCCTTTTGGCTCTGAGGGGCTAGAGGAAGTAAACAGGCCCTTCTCCTTTTGCAGAGGGTCCATATGTACATACAGCACGCCCACTTTGCACGCTTCACTTTGCGCACTGGGTGATGGAGTCACGCACCTTGAGCTTCCAAAAGGTACACAAAAAAAAATATGATTTCAAGCAGTATTATCATTCGCATTGTTCATTTCATTAAAAACTTAAACCTTGCAGAACCAGGAGGCTTACATGCTGACATTTGTACTCCATATACACCAGAAGCAAGTTACCGGGTTAAAGCTTTTCAAACTGGGAATTTGCTGAATAATCCGGGTTTTCTTTGGTGTGAAAGGGTCAACCCGGGTCTTAAATTCCGGGTCGCCAACACTGCTCTTTACCAGGGTCGGCGACCCGGGATTTAAGACCAGTGTTGATTCTTTCACACCAAAGAAAAACCCAGGTTATTCAGAAAATACCCGGTTTGAAAAGCTTTAACTCGGTAATTTGCTTCTTGTGTAAATTTGGGTCAGACTGCACCAGGCAAAATGACCCAGCACTCAAAGGGATATTATTCCTGGAAAACCACTGATTCTTTTCACAGTCCTGACTGAGAATGCGGCAAGTAGAGTTTAATTAATTAAATAAGTGAGATAAAGGTGATATGATGCAACCAAACTATCGTGTTTCATGCCAACTACAATCCAGTACCCACAGAAAAAACTTAGAAAGGAGCATTTATAAAAGGGTTTCTTGCCAGAGAAGTGGAGAACACAGAGTATGTGCTGAAATGTTCCATAAGGGTGATGCAGTCCTTTTTCTTCATACATAGTTGAACTGTTACAGTCACACTTTGCGATTTGCATTAAAATATGCATGACAACTTTAACAATATCATCGTGATATCAGTGTGCACCCACTATATTGGGAACGATGTGTGCTTCCACGTATCGTTAGCGATAATACCTATTGGCTGACCATGCAGACAAATCTGACATCATCATCATCACTGGCTGCATGTTGAGCAAGGGTCTTGCTGATGTCACTGAATGATATAGTTAACATAATCATTCAGTGCTTAACCTGAGGATCATTTGTTTTCTGGCATTACCATTATAGTTAGTAATATCACCAGTGCCACATATCGTAGTGTGTAAAGGCCCACACACACTGGGCGACTTTGAGCTGAAAGTCACTCAAAACAGCATGTTTGAGCAGCTTTCAGCTCAAAGCCTCCCAGTGTGTATCTCCAGTGATGAGCAGTGAGCGCTGCTGCACGCTCATGCATCATCACTGGGAAAGCCGATCATCTACTGGTATTACAGATGAGCGGCTTTGAGGATGACTTTGCAAAAAAAAAAAACAGCTCTATTGATGTCCAACTTTATAGAGCAGTTGTGTGTGTGAGACTAGGTAACTGCTACAATTGCATACTGCTTTGGAAGAAAAATAGAAGACTCTTTTTTTGGGGCACTCATTGGAAAAAGTCCCAGGGTGTATTTTCTCCTTTGGCATCCGAGATGCACTTTTGTAAGAAACATTGGTTTGCCAAAGGAGTAAATACATGTTGGGACTTTTTCTAATGCACCCCCCCCCCCCAAAAAAAAAGTCTTATCTACCAACTTTTTTTTCTGACTCTGGGAGCACAGCCAACCATTTCAATTTTAGTGTGATGAGACCAGTCACATCCATTTCTTGAAAATAGGTGAAGTTGGTAATATCCAAATCTGAACCCCAAAATAACTGATAATTGAGGATCTTTTGGGCTAGAATATCTTGTGTGGAACAAAAAGTGTTTTGTCCACAATCACATCCTGGCCAGTAACAATTCCAATTTACGTCACATTCCGGTTGGTCTAAAAAAAACTGAATGCTTCCTGCTCTAAAAATACCATCAGAAGTGGAATCAGGTGTACATTTATTAAAGATGCACACCATTACATTGTCCAAGTTGCAAGAAAAGTCCAACATTATAATGTCCAACTTCAAGCGACTTTATCCCAGGTGCTAAAATTGGCCCCCAATTATATTCCAGCCTGTGTCTTTCTTCCATCATTTTATTGGAAAAAAAAAAAGTACAATATCATAGAGAATAGTACACAGAATATTCTCATACTGATTAAGTACCTGTATAGAAGATACTCCCCTTTCTTTTACTCCGTTGGTACACAAAAGAAATCATGAATTTTGCGATTGCTAAAATTACTATTAAATGTGGTTGCAGCTGATAGGTCAACTGTAATGACAGACAGTCATTAAGTCAACCACATGGTCAAAAGCTCGACATGCACACGTGAAAAACTCATGTTGACCTTTTCATTGTTGACCAATGGGTGGGAGAGATGAGAGGGTCAACAATAAACGTAAGTAAACATTACCTTATCTTCCCAAGAAATATCAATTCACTTTGGCTGCAATGTATCCAAAAAGAATAATTATTCTGTTAGACCATTTTTGACAAATTCGGGTAAATGTATTACACTCGTACAAGCCATACGAGTATAACGGTTTCATGCTTTACCAAGGCAATGCAAGAAGCCTCAGCGCTGAGATGTATGAACATCTGAGATGCTGAATTGAACTCTCCTCCATGCAGCAATCGCTGCCAGCCTAATGCTGAGACACTCTCTGCCCTCTGGCTGGCTAACTGGGCATGCATGAAAGCGTCGCAACATCTCCTGTGCAGCCTGGAGCTGGTAGATGCTGTAGCCTGGGACATTGCTGTCCCTGCTGCGGTGGATGGCCAAAACCTGCAGCTGTTGGTATTGATAGCTGCAATTGTCAGAACAGCTAGTGCCACTGACCATTCAAACATTGCCCCTTGCTATCGGCGTGCTATCCTGTAAATAGCCCCAATAATGACAGGGGCACTCGTCACCTTGGACAATTCTAATCCTTCATAAGTGAAGAAAAAGCAGCATCAGTGCATACAATGGTGCGGATATCGGTTCTCCAGGCTAACTGCCATTCTTACATTTGTTATTTGGGTACTTGTGTACTAGCACGGCGCCCTGATAATTAGTCGTCCGATTTTTTTTATCGAATCGCATCGCATGCCATACACCCGATGCAACGCGATTTTAACTCCTATTCGATATTAAATTGTATAAGCACCCTAATGGGTGCTTACAATGCTTAAATGCACCCCCAAGCCATCCCCCAAGTATAAACGTGAACCCGAAGCGTGGCGAGCGCAGCGAGCCCACGAGGGGCGGCGGTACGCGTCCTACGACCTTTTTCATACCCCCACTATCCACGTCGGTGTGGAGTTGAGAATAGAAAGTGTGGCGAGCGCAGCGAGCCACCGAGCCCAAAGCATGGCGAGCGCAGCGAGCCCCGCGAGGGGACGCGGATACCTGTGAAGGTATCCGCGTCCGCTCGCCACGCTTCGGGCTCGGTGGCTCACTGCGCTCGCCACACTTTCTATTCTCAACTCCACGCCGACGTGGATAGTGGGGGTATGAAAAGGTCGTAGGACGCGTACCGCCGCCCCTCGTGGGCTCGCCACGCTTCGGGTTCACGTTTATACTTGGGGGTGGCGTGGGGGTGCATTTAACCATTGTAACCACCCATTAGGGTGCTTATACAATTTATAATCGCATCACATCGCATTGTATGCCATAGACAATGGCATACAATTTTAAAATTGTATGCCATTGTACAACATCGGCCGATATCGCGTCGCATCGCATGCGATATGGTCTGCGATGCGATGGGCGCCATGCTAGTACACAAGTACCATTATTTGCTATTCCTTTAAAGGTTTAAAACATTATTGCTAGTATATTTTGTTACCTAAATATCACAGTAGTGCCAGCAACAAAACAAACAGAATAAAGGAGCCCATGCAGGCATGGATGCAGCTCACTCCACTGTTTGCTATTTTCCTGATTGTTTTGTGTGAATCCAATGTTGTTGGGTTAGTGCTAGTCTAGCCATAACATTTTCGCTTTTTCTTTAGCTTTGTGCTTTTCACAAAATGGAGGTTATTGAGCACTGAGGGCTCCACTTCATAGACCTTAATCTCTCTCCTTTTTTTTTTAAACCTAAATAACTATGTGATGTACTTATACAGTGCATATTTCCCATCCAATGCCATCTGCTCCATGTCCAAATCAATGACCTGAATGTGAATTCCAGTGTAGTAACAGCTGGGGAGCTGCAGATCACTGCCTTTTTCTGCAGTGTATGCTTTCACTAACAAGTTAAAAAGGGCAAACCTTCCACAAGAGTAAGGCCTGGTACACACCAGAACGATCCTGATTGTTAGTAGATCGTTAGCAGATTGTGTGATGCTCGCACGATCTGTTGGAGCCACACAATCTGCTAACGATCTGCATCCAATCTTATCCCAATCCGATCTGAGTCTGTATCCAGTTGAATGGATCTTTTAGGGGGGGTACACACCAGAACGATTAGGGCTCAATTCCATCAATCTGGATCCAATTCCGACCGATTGGATGCAGATTGTATGTAGATTGGGCATGTTTAGGTCCAATTCCGATCCGATTCCAATCCGATGCGCGTCCCCGCTGTCGTTTGGTCGTTTTACAGATCCTACCTGCTGCAGTGAGGATCTGTAAAAGATCCATTCAACTGGATACAGACTCAGATCGGATTGGGATCAGATTGGATGCAGATCGTTAGCAGATTGTGTGCACCCAACAGATCGTGCGAGCATCACACAATCTGCTAACAATCTACCTTCAATCAGGATCGTTCTGGTGTGTACCAGGCCTTACAGATCCTCACTGCAGCAGGTAGGATCTGTAAAACAACCAAATGACAGCGGGGACGCGCATCGGATTGGAATCGGATCGGAATTGGACCTAAACATGCCCAATCTACACACAATCTGCATCCAATCGGTCGGAATTGGATCCAGATTGATGGAATTGAGCCCTAATCGTTCTGGTGTGTACCCCCCCTAAAACCTGCAACCATTTAATTTCTAAAGCTGGGTACACACCTAAAGATGTATCTGTCCAATCTTTCTGGTGGGAACAAAAATTTGATAATGTATGGGAGCAAATTACAGTCAAATCACTTGTTCCCAAATGCTGGAAAATGGATAAAACATCCTTTGTTTGGATAAATTTATCCTTGTTTGGATAAATTTGTTAAATTATACACCTTTAACCAATTTGTCTGAATGACCATTGCCAAATTTTCAGAGATTGGAGCAAATAGTTGACTGTCCTTTGCTCCCATATATTACCAGATTATTGTTCCTGCCAGACAGATTAGACAGGTATCGCTTTAGGGGTATTACCAGCTTTAGTGAGTACAATATAAAAACAAAACAAAGTGAGGTACTTATGTATTATCTGGACTCCCATGTTAAATGCACCCCATTTTTTCATACCCCTACTATCCAACTACGCATGGAGTTGATTTTATATAGTGTGGCGAGCGCAGCGAGCCACCGTGCCCGAAGCGTGGTGAACGCAGCGAGCCCCGCGAGGGGACACGGTCTCATAAGAAAAACGGGAGTCCAGATATTACATAAGTACCCAAAGGGCTAATCACCTTTCTCCCCGGCTTCAGTCCCTTCTGTCTTCTTGTAAGGTTATCGGTATTTAGCACATTTCTTGCTAGTGTGGCAGAGGTTTTTGGACGCTTGCTGTTCCTCGGAGAAGTGGAAGCTTGTTCAGGTGGCTTATCAAGCATTGGTTTCCTTCCCCTCTGTGCCAGCACAGGCATTTGGGAACACTGCATGGACCGCCTGATCCCCTTCACAGGTGATGTGGAGACACTTGTGTTCTTTGCAACAGAAACTGCAGATGATTCAAAAGCAAAGAATATAATTGGCACAAGACATTTAGAAGTCTATTTTTTTTTGTACAGTGTAACTTTCTTATGCTTTAAAACCTTTACTTCGGAACCCGATATAAAATAAAATAAAAAGTGTATTACCAGTATACATACAGATATTAATGTTTATTTTACCACCAAAAAATGTATAGTATCAACACCTGGTCATATAACATACAGGTAGTGAACAAACAAAATGGACATATGGTTAAGCATGGGGACACCAAGCAAGCTGAAAACAAAACCTCCACATATGTATGGTTAAAGCATTAATAAACCAAATATTGGAGAATAAAAATGCTGGACTGCAAATGTTTTATATAAAATGACTAAGATGACTCCACAAAGAGACTATGAATGAGGAGCTGGCAGGAACAGAATGTATAATGTGATGTCATCATGAAACTCTGGGAGAAAGACCTCATCAGACAATAACTGGTCAGCATAGGTACATGCTAATTGATGGAAATAAGATGGGTATTTTTCAAAGCTTGGAGATGGAAAGTGGAGAGAGAAAGTACCAACGTATCAGTTTCCAATGATTATTTTACAGACAAAGTTTGCAAAATGAGTTAGGAGCAGCTTGGTTGGTACTTTATCTCTACATTTAATAAATATCATCCTAAGTGATCAATTTCACACCAAGCCACAGCATTTCCACTAGAAAGTATAATTAATTCTAGGATCTTCAAGAACTTATAGGATATACTGTTAACAATGTTAAAAACAGACATTTTCACCATCATTAGCCGGGCATAAGCTGGAGGACTACATTGTGACATAACATAGCTGCCTCCCTCCTGCACGTCCACAGAGATGCAAAGCCCCAATATCATGTGTATACAGGACATATTGGCCACATGTGATGGCCCAAAACACTTTTAAGTGCATTGGTGTCCACTAGTTGATGAACAGCAGCAGCACAAGGTTATAGGTCAGTCAAATAAGGTATTAACACATGATCAAACACTAGGAGACCATAAAGTGGCATAAACACGGGGTGAATGTAGCCCTATTTCTGACTAGATCGCTTAGAAATTAAGTACGGCTAAGCTCCGGTGTAAGCAACCCCCCCCCAAACAATGGACGCATAAATCTAGTAATCGCCATTGTTTGTTAATCAGAGAACATGGGATATTTCTCCATTCTTTTCATTGAATTATAACACAACCATCTAATTTCACTGCTTCTCCAACTTTATTTTCGTTCACAACACAAATGTACTCATGTTTCACATTTACCACCACAGATGTCACTTTCCTGTTTAATATTTAAAAGCATAGGCCTCTCAGGTTACATAAACTTTAAAAACATTATATATACACACACAGCATTAGTCATTACTAGTTGCGGCCTTGCTTTCATAGTAAAGCAAAACAAAAGTCTCAGTAAAGCTTATTCTATAATGAGTAAACGAACGAAGTAACCTACTTTGTCTAACTAGGTTTCATAGCTCCTAGTAAATGGTCCATGCTTAAAACATTGTAGATAGATTAATAATGTGAAAAGTGTAAGGTCAGCAGTGTTGTGTGGCAGGAAAAATACACTTAACATAATATCTACAGGAGTATTTCATTCCATCAGAACATAGGGCCTTATTCTGATCTGAGCTCAGTACAAATGTGTTCTTAAAATGGGCAAAACCATGTGCACTACAGGTGGGGCAGATGTAACATGTATAGAGAGAGTTAGGTTTGTGTGAGTTATTTTGTTTCTGTGCAGGGTAAATACTGGCTGCATTATTTTTACACTGCAATTTAGATTTCAGTTTCAGCACACCCCACCCAAATTTAATTCTCTTTGCACAGATTACATCTGCTCCACCTGCAGTGCACATGGTTTTGCCCATTTTAAGAACAAATTTGTACTGAGCTCAGATCAGAATAAGGCCCATAGTAATTTGCTAGATCCTGTGGCAATTTGAAATATAAGCCATAGCCAAAAGCAGATAGACACTTCTATGTAATATTATAATATCTTACATTCATTCATCATAAAAAGCTAATTTGCAAGGTGATTGTAGAATGCACCAACATCCTTAACAGCAACCACAATTTCAGAAAATCCTTGTAAATTCTAAGATCCCTCTCAGCCGGCCCCTAATGACGCATACATTGGGCATATATGCGCATTAGCCAATGAGAACCCATATCAGCTATCACTCTTGCAGCACTTCACCAGGATTGGCTCTTAACCAAGCCTGCGTGAAAGGCAAGAGCTTCTTATTAAGTTCCCATGAATACATTTACTTTCAAGTTGTGAATTTAGGCAGAATTTTTAAATCATTAATACTTTATTTTTTTTTTTTTATTGAAGGATTGTGGAAAAACAGGACCCCTTATTTCTGGCCACAAGTAGCCTATAACAATATTCGGTACTTGTGTAGTTTCACGGCGCCCGATATATCAATGCAATTTTTTACCTGTTCATAACCGCACTATGCATGGAGTTGATTTTATATAGTGTGGCGAGCACAGTAATCCGTGGGGCTCGCCACGCTTCGGGCTCGGTGGCCAGCTGCGCTCGCCACACTATATAAAATCAACTCCATGCTTAGTGGATAGTGGGGTTATGAACAGGTGAAAAAAATAACGCATAGGATCGCATCGATATAACGGCCGATAGATCGGGCGCCGTGAAACTACACAAGTAAAATTTAGACCTGGTAATTTGCTCTATTACACGTGTTTTTCGTCTGTGTGAAAGGTCAACCCGGATCTGAAACTTCGGATCTGCGAGCCTGGTCATTTGCAGGGTCAGAGACCCAGAGTTTAAGATCTGGATTGACCCTTTCACACAGAAAAATGACCTACTTCACCCAGGAATTTCATTTTCTGGTTACTATTTATTCTACTTTTTTTTTTCCTGAAAACCATGTAGAAACAGCAGTTTCGACAGGTATTAAGAATGAAGGTACATACACATGGAATGATTTGAAGGACTATGTGGGAGTTCCTGATCAATAGGAACGGCCAATTGTTCCGTGCATTGTTAACGATGCGCATACATGCCGATCGCTAACGATTGTCTATGATCTTCCCTGCATACAGGAAGATCATACACCAATCCTTTGTGAAGTATATCAAATTGTTCTGTGTGTACGCAGGATGAACGATTTGATACACTCGAAAATATGTCATAATGCTTCCGACATTGTTTCATGTGTATGCAGGTAATTTAAACCTCCAGTGCAGGAAATATCAGCCAGATCACCTGCATTAGGTTAACGAATGCTGCGGACCGCCACATAATTAGTTACTTGAATGGAAAATGTGATAAAAGCCCAATTTATGGAGCTAAAGAAGGCTTTTATTGGAGGTTGGTTCATAAGTTATCTTCATATGGTATTAGCCAAGGTAAGTATTTTCACAAGAGGCGTATTCGATAACTTCCAAGCAGTCTGTACTGTATGTAGCGCTATGGCTGGTTTGTGGATCCCTTCAATTAAGTTTGCAGTCTATGGGCGAGATGCTGCAAAAAAAAAAAAAAAAAATGCTGTAAACACCATGTTTTCGGTGTTTTCACCGCATTTTAATATGCAGCAAAGCCCCACTGCCGGGGCATCACTGCGGGGGGGGGGGGGGGGTGGTGTTTACGCCAGTTCTAGATGGCGTAACTCCATAGAAGCCTATGGGAGGAGGAAGCGGAGCCAGGTAAGGGTCCATGGAGGCAGGGGGGACCCACTGCACATCGCCGGACACAACGCAAAGGACAGCTCTTATCGCATGAGCTGTCCTTTGCCTTAATAATCGCATATGTTAGTGCATATGCGATTATTAACTATGTGAATGCCAGAGATGTGCAGCCCCATTTATTAGAGAGGCTAGCTATGCTTGTGGGGGATAGGGGAGAAGACCACACTCCATTTTATATATTTTTTTTTTTTATTTTAACCTTTACACACTTTGACAGACAGAAGCATGCACAGATCTCACTGATCTGTGCATGCTTCTGTCAAACTCACCTGCCAAAACCAGGTCTATTTTTTGCCGATTTTTTATTCATTTTGAGAAGTCACACCCTATTACATTTGCGATTTCTAATCACACACTATTTACATGTGCCATTTTCGGACAACGGTGCGATTTTTGCAGCAAAAAAAAAAAAACCTATTTGCACCCTCTTTCATTTACCCCCTACACGTCATTAGTCTTTTTGTATTTCTAAAACTGGACATACTAGCCTATATATGCATATTTTGAGAATTCATAAGAAATGCTGTAAATTTATGGTAGACATTTATGTATTGAAGAAAAAAAAAAAATGAAGGTGCACGTCATCTTTACAAAACTAAAATAAATAAAATAGAAAAAGAGTCCACATCAATTTTGTCCACCACAAACAAGAACACAAAACAGCATGTTTTGGCAGGATATATGTAAAGTAGATGTAAACCATACTATATAATATATTTTCAAATACAAAATGTGAATAAAATAAATAAATAAAAATCTCCCCAGTAGAATTCTGCAATACTGGCTCCAGTTCAATGAATGGAAGTACTACAATAATAACTATAGATTGTTAATTACAGACAGGGCCGGATTAACAATGGGGCTGATGGAGCTACAGCTCCAGGCCCACTCTCTAAATAGGCCCATTTTGTAGCTGAGGGCCAGAGCTTTCCAATGAGCCCGGACCCGCATTGCTAGCCCTCCGGGAACCGGAGATACTGCTCGGTAAAACTAGAACGTTTTCCCCTCTTAGGATAACATGGGACCCGCTAATTCTGACCCCCACCCAGTTCCAACGGTTGCCAGTTCTCCCTCTGGCATCACAGAAGCTCGAGGTTGATCTCAATCCCAAATTGCTGGGCCTTCAATCTAATACCAAGCTGGTCCATATGGGTTCATTGGTTCTAGAGATATTGCGGATAAACTGATTTTTTCATTTCATTTTTTTCATTTCTGAAATGTAATTTCATGGCTGTTCATGTTTGAGGACAGATTTTTTTGGAACCAAACGGCCCAGTTTCACGGGACCAAAATCATTCGAAAAAACCCACATGTAAAAGGCTCAGTTGGTTCTGAAGATATAGATGGTTGTTTAAGGAGGAGGGGGGGGGGGGTTTCTCTCTCCATCACACCAGAAAATGCAGGGACTAGGCTGGTGTAAAATGGGCCAGCCCGGGAATGTCCCTGCATGATCCTGGGACCATATTCCCAGGTAAATCCCTGAATTTTGACTCAATCTGTGTGCCATTGTGTGAATTTTGGCTCAGTCGGTGTGAATTTTGGCACATTCCATGTGGCATTATGTGTAAGAGACAAGAACAGTATAAGGGGGTTACTATTGTGTTGCATGATTTGTATAAGGGGTATATGGTGTGGTAAACTTAGGTGGCCACATAAAAGGTGCTGAAATGTTGTCCAAGTTTCGGCTTTCAGTATTTTTTTTTATGACTGACCCCACAAGTATCTTAGGACATCGGCATCCTGCGGGTGCAGCTTTGGAGGGCACCTGCCAAAATATCTCCCTGCATTTTTCCTATGCCAGCCCGCTGCCTTTTCCAGGCATATATAATTAGTTGAAAGTATTTACACAAATAGAGACACACCCATGAGCAGATCACCCAACCAGAACACTGGTCACTCCCCCCACATTATTAAGTGCTGGCCACAAACCCTATTATTGCGCATAATAGGCCCTTGATCATTTTCAGCTCCAGGCATATTTAGACCTTAATCTGGCTCTGATTACAGATGATATCTATTTGTACATAAACACTCAGGACATACAACTAGACTGATTGATAGTATAATAAAATGTTCTCAAATATGAATTATTACTACTATTGGGAAGCATAACACAATAGAAGAGATAGTTATTCGCACAATAACCTAAATATGATCCTAATCAGCTTTGTACTCTGGTCCACCCTCACAAAAGATAATTTGTGGTGATGTGGGTACAGTCACTATAAGTACTATTTGTAGCAAAAGAAATCTTAAATCAGCAAATAAGTTCTACAATGCAGACCGGTTATAGCACATAACCTGATCACAAATGATGGATCCGTTCCGTACAGAACACAAGTGTGAGCAATAGAAGGACTTTAATTTCAGTTATATATCTACCTATGAAAACCAAACAATGAGGCAGCAGCAGGCAGTGTAGCGGTACTGTAGCAGGGGTTTGGTTTAGCTTCTTACCTTACAGATGTGCACATTAGCAGCGCCGTTCTGAGCGTCAGCTCTGCTGCTCACTTTCACCAGGACCAGACCCGAGCCGAGTCCTCCGCTCGCACACAAAGCCCCCTGCTGCCGGGTGCAGCCCCCAGAGGCGACAGCGAATGGCCTCTCAGAGATTTGCATGTGGTACTTGTGTTGGGGAGGGGTGAGAGCCGGTTGTGGGGGAGGGAGGGAGAGAATGTAAGGAAGAGGGGCTGCTACAGCACACAGGCTCACAGCGGTGATGATGATGATTGCCGGCTGCTGCTGCCAGTTGCAGTGACAGCGATGGTCAGTCACCTGCTGCTGCAGGCCCGGCCACCCTGCTGCGGGGCGAGGAGCAAAGGTTGAGCTGGGTCAGCGGAGAGATGAGGGCGGGGGAGAGCCAGGCCGGGGACGCAGCAGCAGCCAGCACTGGTGGGGTGTATGGAGGGGAAGAAGTCTCTTGAGAACTTGTTAGGGAAAACTATGAAACTTGCATTAGGACAAGCTAATCCCGTATTCTAGCTCTGCACCAATTGGAATCAAAGTGGCTTCTTTTGAGGAGCCCAAGTGCAAGTTTAAACAATTAAGAAAATAAATGTATTTCCTGGAAAACACGCTAATATAAATGGATGACGCAATAAGTACAGCTGATCATACAGTACTTCTCTAGAATAGTAAAATAGGAGGGGTTAGAGAAGGACCATATAGTATGTTGCTAGCCATTATCTGTATACTTATACTAGGTATGACCATCGATGATTCGAAATCATCGATTGTTCATGGCCGATGTTGAATACTTTTGCCATCGATGGGGGAGAACCAGATGGTTTCCCTCCATGGATGGAACAGCAAAATGATGTTTTGCTTTTTTTTTTCTTTCCCCAAAGTGCCGGGACAGCTCCGCCCCCCGACATCCGCGAAGTCCCGCCTCCGTGTTTTGATTGGCCCATAGGCCAATCAAACACAATGGATGACCATCGATATGTAAAAATATCGATGGTCATCCATTGCAAAGTTTAGCACTATCGATGGCCAGTTGCAGAATTGCCATCGATGGCAACGGCAACGATGGCCATCCCCAACTTATACTGTATATATGTTTTATTCATTCTTCCAGGAAAGGGGTAGCATTTTTAACAGGAACTGCGATACTATGGGTTTATCCAGGTTAAAATACATAGTTACAGCAAATTATGCAAAAGGTTACAAAAAACTAGTAAACACTGCTTTTTCATATTTCAATAACTATCTTGTAGAAACAATATTCCATTATGGTGTATTCGAATAGAAAAAAAGGGGTGTACACACTGTGCAATGTATTTTCGATTCGAGCCTGTTCGAGTCTAGACAAAATCGAACTTTGTGCACACTACTTATGCCAGATTTCAGGACTATAATAAAGAACACTAATGGATCATACACACGGGGTGATTAACACCCCATTTCTAAGCAATCTAACTAGATTGTTTATAAATGAAGCATGGATCACTCCGTGTGTATGGCCCCCAGCGATGCTCGCCCCCTTGCGTTGCTATTGCCCAACTAGATTTATATTGCAGGCATATAAATCTAGTCATCACCAGTGTTCTCAGGTTGATTCTGTTAACAACTACCTCTTTCAACAATAACTAGACATTTTTTTGTTTGTGATTATGTAGCAGCAGCACAAAATGAATCAAGATCAACTTTTAAATCCCTGGCAACAGATTAACTGTTCCGCAGTGTTATCTCCCGTAAATTGCAAATTGAGGACATTACTTCCATTTACATTACTAAAAATGTTGTACTATACCTTCTTATTTAAATTATGAAGGGTATTGGAAGCCACCTCAAAAATGTAATTTGCTTTGCGCCTTTATATACTCAAAAGAATCCTCTAACACAGGGGTGTCAAACTCAAATTCATCGGGGGCCGCATCAGCAGTTTGCTCACCCTCAAAGGGCCGCTGTATAATAATAATGCAATGACACCACAGGCTGCTCCTGCTGTATAATAATAATGCAATGACACCACAGGCTGCTCCTGCTGTATAATAATAATGCAATGACACCACAGGCTGCTCCCGCTGTATAATAATAATGCAATGACAGCACAGGCTGCTCCCGCTGTATAATAATAATGCAATGACAGCACAGGCTGCTCCCGCTGTATAATATAACAATAGTAATGCCATGACACAAATTATTATACAGGGGGAGCAGCCTGTGGTGTCATTGCATTATTATTATTATACAGAGGGAGCAGCCTGTGGTGTCATGGCATTACTTTTATATTATACAGGGGGAGCAGCCTGTGGTGTCATGGCATTATTATTATACAGGGAGAGCAGCCTGTGGTGTCATGGCATAATGCCATGACACCACAGGCTGCTCCCCCTGTACAATAATAATGACACCACAGGCTGCTCCCCCTGTATAATATAAAAGTAATACCATGACACCACCACCAGATATATTGTTTTTTTAATGTAACTTACTGTATTTTATTCCTCAGGCTCCTTTACTGCTGCTGCGGCTCCAGTCATTTCAATTCCACTCTCTGCACCGCGGCCTGTCCTGCTGCGGCCCCCCGACTCGGCCTGCCTTCCTCTCTGCAGACGCGTGGGTGGGAGGCGTCATCGTCATGACGTCCCCACCCAGCGTCTGCCACTGCCTCGATAAGAGGTAACAGGCTGCCGGGCCCTCCTCCACGTAGCCGTGGAGGCCATGTTCCTGTGGCCGCAGACATCTTAAAAGACCACAGGAACATGGCCGCCGGCAGTGCAAAAAAAACCTCTCAAAAAAGATCTTATAAAAGAGAATAAAAGGTGAAGGCTGGCGGCGGCTGCACGGGCCACATGACGAGGTCTGTCGGGCCGGATTTGGCCCACGGGCCTTGTGTTTGACACCCTGCTCTAACATAAGACATTGTTATAATTCACAGAAATGTCTCCACTCTTAATATAATTTAATATCCTGCATATTCCAATAAATCTTCACAGTACAGGCAGATATGCTATTGCTTTAAACCAGGCATGTCCAAACTGTGGCCCTCCAGCTGATGCGAAACTACACATCCCAGCATGCCTTGCCATAGTTTTAGCACTCCCTAATAACAAAACTGTTGCAAGGCATGATGGGACTTGAAGTTTCACAACAGCTGGAGGGCCATAGTTTGGACATGTCTGCTTTAAACAGTCCTTAAATAACTTAAGTGCGTTTCCATGTCAGCACTTTGCTAAGAGGTCACAAAATGCCACCCTGGCCTGCTAACATAGACCGCGTAGTGGATGGAGGTGCAGAGTCATATGGAAGATACATCTACTTAAGTTACCCCCAGGGATTGTTCAGGTATTGTTTACGTGTAATTGTACTACTTGAAAGCAAAAACCATTCCATTCTGTGTACTAGATCACACGGCAAAATGCTTTCAGTGTACTTGACAAAATCTTAAAACAAACCTAAAAAACATGCAATTTTCAGCACATTTTACAAAAAAATAATAAATTTGAATTTCCTGTTGCTTTTGATAACGGAGTCTGGAGCTCCAGGCTTGTCTACTGCCTCAGACAAACACTTAGCATTTCAAAGAGGAAACAACTTGTTTGAAATAATTCCCATCTCTACCGGACAGATAAATCTCTTAAAATGGGTGGTCTACCACAATGTCAGAATGTAGGGATTAAATAAGGTTTCCTTTACATGCTTGCTTCTTTTCTGGGTGATACAGCTCCACATTAATAATGTTAATTGCTGTGGAGAATGCTTTAAGGGGATGTTAACTAGAAGCACCATGAGAAAGCGGCTTTGGGTCAACCAGGCTAATTTTTAGAACATCTGTCTTTTCTCAACTGATCAGCAGAAGAGTTTGTTTTGAACTAATGGATGAATGGACTCTGAGCCTTACATTCCAAAAAAGGAAGAGTTGATTGCTAAATAAAAATACAACACAGGAGTTAAATAGAAATACCGCAAACTATTAAGGGGGTATTCAATCTGGTGCCCTGACAGTCAAAATCTTGGTCATTTTCGCCAGCTTCTGACCGTAATATGTATTCAAAGTACCAAGTTGAGTGTCTAAAAGTCCTGAAAATGGCCGCAATATGACCGAAAACGGTAGTGAATTCGACAATCCACGGCTGTTTCTGACAAAAACAGATTTTTTTTAAAGCCTTCAATGCCGTCATTAACGACCGCATCGAATAGGCGAGTGCCGAGATTTCCCGTCTGACAAAAAACTTTAATAGGGGCCAATTTATCAAGGTTTATTTCCAGTAAAATGTAGAAACTGCAGTCTCATCATAAATGTATGTATTCCTGCTAAATACTAATAGCTCAATGTAGTAGAGTTAACAGAAATTTCCATCAAAAGGCTAACTATAAGGTTGCAGATTGCCCTTGAAAGTAATAGGGTGACTGTGCTGATTGATCGGAATGATGCTAGATCACTCAGCATACAGCGCTGTAAAGCGATGTGTCAGCGATGTGTCAGCGATGTGTCAGCGATTTGTGCTGAGCGATCTGAGAACACTGACTGGTGATCTTAATAGATTTATCCTGCATGCAGGATCTTAAATTGCCCTGTGATAGCGATGTCCGGCCCTATCACTATGGCCGCTACACGAGGAGTGATGTAGGCTCATTTTCTAAGCAATCTACTCAAATTGCTTAGAAAATGGTCTGAAATTGCCCTGTGTGTAGGCCCCATAAGAAGGTCCATATTTGCTCTTGACATTAAACTACCGTATGCAGCGTTATTGACACAGCAAGAGAACTTGTTATATAAAGATTTAGATAAGCAGTGCTGTGAAATGGGAGACAAAATCTGAGCGAGGAAGTTAAGCCATCTCTGTTACTGCACATAGTTGCCTGAAATACAGGTTGACAAACCGTACATTATTCATTTAATCCTTAAAAGTAACCTTTTATTATGTTCTGCACTAAAAAATTCTAAGGAATAAAATTTGGCCTGCATGATAGCACGGTGATTAGAATTGCTACGTCATACACTTGGGGCCAGTGGCTTGATTCCAAACAGATAAAAATCCCAGTGTCTGCGCTTTTGTCTGTATAGAGTGCAATATGGCTTAGTCACCATTCCACACAATTTTTAATAAATGATTATTTAATGATTTGTAAAAAAAATCTCATTTATAAAACATATAAAAAAATACAATAAATAATTTTCACACAATATAAAATATTATTGAATATTAGATGGATAAATGGACAATGCTCATATAATTTAGGTGGCCACCTATTTGTGTTGGTTTATATGCAAGCTATAACATAATTAATGAAAAAAAATAAAAAAAAAATATAAAAAATATATATAGAAATAAATAATACGAAATACATATGCATAAAAATTATATAAGATAAAAATGAATGTCCCCGGGATTTATTCAAATTCCATATGTGAATATATGAATATAGATTGTCCACCAGGTTGCCAATAAACTACTCGGTCTCCAAGCGTATTTGGTTATTTAGCAGGGATAATATTTCTACATATGTGGTACTCACGGACTCCAGTAAATATTTTGTAGCAAGATGGAAAGAAGCAGGGAGACTGAGGGACGATTCCGTGAAGTGTTCACTGCCCCCAGTGCTGCTACCTGCTAATTTTCGGTGAATGCAAGATGAATTGCCAGGTAAGAGAACCACCTGAAAACCAGCAGTGTGATGTCAGTCCGGTACTGCTGCGTCTCTCACCCGCAGCAGTGGGTGGTCTCACCTCCGGCTAGTGCGGTGTGTCCGTGGGGCGTACTGTGCTGCGTCTCTCACCCGCTGCACAGTTGATGGTAACAACAAAGCTGGAACTCGGTGTCCGTGTAGTGGCCGCCTGTGTAATCGATGTCTCTGGCAGAATTGGCAGTGAGTACAAGCGTATGGGACAACAATGGTGGACTTCACAGGAAAAAGTAACTCCTCTCCACGGGTGCCAGGATCCTCTAACTAGTTTCGCTCCAATGTGAGCTTTTTCAAAGAGTACTGTTTTATAAATGAGATTTTTTTTACAAATCATTAAATAATCTTTTATTAAAAATTGTGTGCCATATTGCACTCTATACAAACAAAAGAGCAGACACTGGGATTTTTATCTCTCTTTGCTGTTCTATAGAAGGTAAACCCACATCTGTGTGGGGTAGTTTCCTTCTAACTAGGGCCCTTATTCTGATCGGTGCGGCCGGATCCGATTATGCGGCCAGGACCGTGCGTGCGAAACCCTGCGTTCCATACGGATCGCCAACTCCGTCCGTATGCGGTAAGAAGCTGGCCGAACGGACCGCACGTGTATTTTTCACGGAATACGCCTCCTCCATCTCAGGGAACCTCCCCCATCATTCGATGGTCGCAGACCATCGAATGCAGGACCGAGTGGTCCACCAGCTCCCGCAACCTCAGACCACACGGACATTTTTCCGTGCAAAAGCCGGGATCTGGGCGGGCAGCTGACATCCGACGATGTCATATGTCCGCCCCATACACGTGCGTCACGGCCGCATTACCATACGTACGCCCAGCGTTTGCATGGGAACGCCCATGAAACGCGGGGCGTATGCATATGGTAATGAGCCCAAATAGCCCTTCACGCCCCTCTCCACCCCCTGTTCGGAGTGTTCACATATCATGCGGGATTTGGCCGTACGCCCCGCTCGCACATGCGCAGAGACGCCTCTGCACATGCGCAGACACAAAACATCGGCGGGCCGAACGCACGCGGATATATCCGCACCGACCAGAATAAGGGCCCAGGTGTGATCGCACAGTTACACCACCCCGTCTGCAGCTGAAATCATACCAGGGAGTTTCTATTTTCATTTTTATTATTTATTTAAAATATTTATTTAAAAAAAAAAAAAAATTTCATATATTCACATTAAATGATACACAGCGCCTAAAATAGGAGGGTAACCTCAAGGAAGTTTTCCAAACAGGGCACTTTGCAAGCTGTATAGTTTGGTTTTCCCTGTGTATGATTTAGTTACCCCTTACTGGTAAATAACCTAGACTAATATGGCAGGGAATAATGCACAAACGTTCCTATACATTCCTACAGCACTCTGTAATGGTCGATGCTACATAAACAAAAAGATAATAGTTGACAGAATGCGCAGTGGTACACAAGGCCAAACAGCAGCTGCAATCTTAGTAATTATGAAAAGGTGGATATGCAAACAGTCCTATAGGGGATTATTTCCTCACTGATCGCAGGTAAATGCTTCGCCGGGGGGCTAAGTCAATTATCTCCGATAAACATGCGCAAGATGTGGCTAATCTCCGGCAAACTAATACACGAAAACTGCACCATCTTTGTGGGAAAAACTGTGCTGTTTCTCACATTCAGGTTTCACTGAACCTGTGTGTTTAATAAAATATTGGAGAAACATCAACAAACACTGTATTCATTGTATTTGCATTTGATACTGTTTAATAATAGGGGATGAAAGGTTTAAATTACAACTCTAATCCATGCACTCATTGGGGTTCTTTCAATGCAGCCAGTGAGGGAGTTAAAGGGCGGGGAATCGCAGAAAACAAGCGAGCCATATTCAACGTGGCAAACAGGGAGCCTGCTGCATTTAGCCGTGAGCCTCGCTGTTTAGTGGCCGCACACGTGGCAGGCGGTTAGTTGAACACTGAGCAGGAAGCCCTATTCGCTTTCACAGCTCGCAGAAAGCATTAATACACCCTAATATCTCACACATTGATTATTGCAATACCCTCTTTACCATAATTCCTAAAGGTGGGCATACATCGAGCCGATTTGGTCCGATTTCGGCCGATTGCGATCAATCGTCCCGTTAAATCGGACCAAATAGTTTCTTTAAGACATGGCGTTGGGTTCGATGCGTGGTCCCGTGGGGTCGGACCGGCGGGACATGAGATCCGTCGCAATCGGTGGTGGTAATCAGATCAGTGCTGGGGCGGGAGGCGGTGACCAGATCAGTGTCCACTGTCCAGCGCCGTAGGGGGCGGACAGCAGCCGTGGCAATTACAACTTTAAAATAACATGTCAAATGACTGCCCGGCTAATGATTGGCTGAGATAGAGCACTCTCCCTCCCTCTGCGGCCGCTGATTGGTTGAGAGTGCTCTCTCTCAGCCAATCATAACCCGGAGAGTCATTTGACATTATTTTAAAGATGTAATAGCCGCCGCTGCTGTCCTCCCGCTACGGCACTGGACAGTGAGTGGACACTGATGATCTGGTCACCGCTGCCCGCCCCAGCACTGATCTGATTAACGCTGCTGCCCCACTGCTTCCTCCCCAGCCGGCCACTCATTTGAGAGCCGCCGCACGCCCCCACTGCTCCTCGCCGCCCTGCAGCTCCCTGTTATTTTTTTTTTGCATGCGATTTATCACATGTAAAAATGGCACATCAAGTCCTAAATTGTATGTGAGCCTCCCGGGCGGCTCGGAGGAGAATTGGGTCCGACTTGTCCTTAGGACAAGTCGGCTCTATGTATAAGGGCCTTAAGAATAGACTCACCACTACAATCCATTTTGAATGCAGCTGCAAAGCTGATGTTCAACATCTGCTGACCCGCTCTGTCAGTCCCATCATTGGTTGACAGTTATATTACCGAATTCAATAAAAAAAAAACCTTCTCCTTACATACAAAGCCATTACTAGAACTTCAATAGCATTCATATCTAATTGCATCCCATCAGGACAGTCTTGTAATGTGGTGGGACTGTTCTGCTAGGGAATCCTATCCTTATATGTCCCTCCTATTATCCCTTAGATTGTACGCTTGCGAGCAGGGCCCTGCTACCTCTATATCGGTTTGTTTCTACCCAGTTTGTTTTATCACTGTTTAAAATTGTTTAAAAAGTGCAACGGAATATACTACGCTATATAAGAAACTGTAAATAAATAAATTATTACATAGAGGTTTCAATGAAAAAAAAAAGGTTTATTTAAATTGGCTGGGGAAGCACAGTAGATTTATTTCTTTATTTACAGTTTCTTATATAGTGCAGCATATTCCGTTGCGCTTTACAATTGGAAACAGTGATTAAACAAACTGGGTGGAAACAGACTGACACAGAGGTAGGAGGGCATAGTAGAGGGGAGATCATATGTAAAGATATATTCAGGGTCAATGCAAAATTGCATCCAGAAACCTTACAAAGGGCAGTTATGAATAAAAGGAGATTTCACCTTAAGGAATACTTTACCTTAAGGGTGGCTAAGCAAAGAAAGAAGGCGATGGTAAATTCCCTCATCAATAAAAATGCATTGCGTAGAGTAGTAAGTATTCAGATTACATGAGGTCAGACTTTGTAAGTACGTACTAGTAGAGAATTGCACAGTCCCTTGTTTACACATTTTGCTGGTTAGGCAAAAACAAACTTTTAGACCCAAACACAATAGGTGATATCATTCATTATATCACCCAGTGTGCATGCTCTGCTTGATGGCCGATGAGTGCTCCTGCAGGTCGTTAATAAGGGCCAAGCAGCAGAATGCAGCACGGCACAATTAATATTGGGCATGTTGTAAAATGTGGTAGGTATGTAACAAATATTGCCTGTGTGCAGGAATCCTCCTGATTATTAACAGGCTCAAGGAACACTACAAGTGATTCAGTTCAACATGTCCACCCATAATCTTGCTCAGTCCTATTACCCAGCATTAAACCCCTCTTTTCAAGATCTAATTAACCCCCATATAGAGAAACCATTTCTGTTGATTATAGTAAAATTCACATCTAAAATGGATCCAAAGAACTATGTTTCTGAACATAGTGTATTACAGATTTCTTTAGTTGGTATTGATATATAATATATAGAATCCCATTTTATACCAGGTTTTCATTGCTGCCCCGGGAAAATCAAGGGTTTTTGCTGTGTCGCAGATCATCTCCGCTCACCAGACCCCGTTCACACCGGTTCCTGGGTCTGCCCTGCCCACAAGTGTGAGGAATCTAAAGAGCACCTTTGATTGGCTGGCCAAGATGATGTAGTTTAAAGGGGACATTTTTATCCAGCACAAAGAGGTGGGCGGTGATTGCACAGTGCACTGCTTTAATCATGACTATTTACTGCTGAGTAATCTGGAGTTCCTGGTTTATTGCACTATTTTGTGGTTTCATACAGCAAATAAGAGCTTGATGCAGCAGCTAACATTGCACATCCTTTGCAGTGCCAGTCACTTTCTTGTTGATTTCCTCCTTCCCTCACAGCCAGCAGCTCCAGCACCTTCTCATCCCTCCAGTGCGCCATGTCTCCTCTCCTCTCTGCAGCATTATTGGACGTTACATCACCTGATATAATTCCTCATCTCTTTTTTTCAAGTCCTGTTTGAAAAAGCCAGGTCACACCTGTTCACACTGGTGGATACCTTTGCAAAACACGGGAATGACCCTGCAAAAGTCCTGAGTGCAATTCCAGAGACAACAGCTCTGGGAATACCATTTACCTCTGGGGTATTAGTAAATTTCCAGATATTTATACAAAGCCATGTTCAGGAGTACACATGCAGGGTGTTATCACATAGATACCAGTTTTTATGCAACTGCAGTTTATGGACTGTACAGAATGCCAGCATTCTACATTTCTATTGTTATATGTATATTTTCACTTGCTGCAATTGCTGATGGTAGCCTGCATCAGTTAACACATATAAATCAAAGGCTAAAAAGATTTACTAGACAATTGTATCTATGCTACCATCTAGTGGAGACTTTGTATACCATTTCCACATTTTTGAAATTCTCTTATCAGCTTTTCATTGAATATACACTGCATTGTACATCTATCATCATGACCACTGGTGATAGCACACAGTAAGCACAACCTTCTGTATGCTAAAATAACACCTGCACCAAAAAACTATCCTGTTCACAAACTAATCAATTGCAACTGTAGTGGATTTTGAATGTAGCAACAAGTATTACCGGACAATTCTAAAAAAGCCTCCAATAGATATATATATATATATAGACCAGAAACTAAACTTTATGAATTAATATATACAGAATAATTTCCAAAAATGAAATCTGCATAATATTTTTATTGTTTATATTAAAAAGTACAAGCACCTACAACATCAGGCAATTTGGTACTTGTGTAGTTTCACGGCAGCAGATTATGCTACATTTGAAGCTACATTGTTAGCGTAGCCCAATGGCTGCCTTACTTGTGTAGTTTCATGGCTGCAGCCTAAGCTACATTATCAGCGTAGCCCAACGGCTGCCTAGCGTAGTGACTCCACGGCAACCCTGCGTAGTCAGGGGATCATGTGGGAGGCGCTCCATCTGTCTGAGACGCAGAAGCATCTGAGACGCAGAAGCGTCTGATACGCTTATACGTCTGAGTAACTATTGCGGCAGGGTACAGCGTCTCCTGCACAAAGAGGGGGTGCGGACGCAAGTGCGTCTCATGCACAATAAAGGAGGCATTTGCCAGTGCTCCATGTTACATACTGGCAAGTGCCTCCATTTGAAACCCACACTATCCACACCAGCCCGAAGTATGGCGAGCGGATGCGTTATTCGTCCTCCCGACCTTTGTATATCCCCACTATCCATGTTGGCGTGAAATTGATTTTATAAAGTGTGGAGAGCGCAGCAAACCCCGCGAGGGGACACGGAATACATGTAAAGTAATCCGTGTCCGCTCACCACACTTTATAAAATCAACTCCACGCCGACGTGGATAGTGGGGGTATTAAAAGGTCGGGAGGACGTGTAACGTGTCCCCTCGTTTCAGGCTGGCGTGGATAGTGGGGGTGTTTCAGGAACTCCTACACACCTGCCATAAGCGGCCGTGGGAACACTAAACTACGCTGATTCTGACAGGGACACTCGCGGAAACACTACGCTACTTTTAACTACGCTGGCCGCAGGAACACTACGCTCATTCTGACAGGGACGCTACGCTGACTACGTAACTGCTGCCGTGAAACCAGCAATTTTTACTGGTTGCCTTTGGTACCTCATTTTCCAATCTGAATGAAATCAATTCTCTGTATCTCCTCAGCCCACGTTCCATCTAACTAGCTCCCAGGAACTCCAATAACCTATCACCCTGAATATCTTTGCTCAACATGCCCTATTTAAATCCAACACTGCAACAGCATATTTTCAGTACAAAATCTCTCAGAGGGAGTGCCAAGACTTGCTTCGGGTGTGGGTTGTTAGGTCTACACCAACGTCGACAAGCATTGGGTCAACACCACTAGGTCGACATGGTGTTTTTCACTGTTTTTTACCCGAATGTCAACACAGTCGACATGTACACAGTTTGAAGTGCGCCGCATCGCTCGCTATGCTATTTTATTCTCCCACCACGCACTAGTGGATGGTATTGCATGAAATACCGCCTGTCGGCACATGTCGGCTCAAACAACAGCGAAAAACCCCATGTAGACCTTTTGACTGTCGACCTAATGACCTGTCGACCTAGACCCATGTCGACCTAGTTGGTCGAGACATAATGACCGTATCCCCTCAGATCTTGCACCAGTATTTGCTTCTCAGTGTGTCACAGCACAAGTTTTCATAACTGTATTATAATCTAAAAGATGTATCTGTCCAATCTGTCTGGTGGGAACAAAATTCTGGTAATGTATAGGAGCAAATGACAAACAACCACTCGCTTCCAAATGCTGCAAAATGGACAAAAACAATTATTTTGATCAAATCAAATGTATATAACCAAATTTGTCTGAGTGCTAATGGTCTGTTTCCCATTGTTTGGGAGGAAATGGTCGATCATTTACAGTACATTGCCAAATCTTTGTTCCCACCAGACAGATCTTTAGGTGTATACCCATCTTGAGTGTGCTTCAGCAATCATCCTGAGTGCACTTCAGCAAACCTGCTCCAGTATTCTTAGCATTTCTCTCCAGTACAATCCTATACACCTACACCGGTATTTCCTCACAGCAAATATCACTTCAGCCTGCTTCAGTTGCGCTCCCGGCACCCAGTACTAGTATATTGCATTCAGCACCAAGATATTCTACATTTGGTTACAGCAAAGGGATATCCTGCTAGCCTGATGCTTTTCTCATTAGTAACTTTCAACATTTTTGCAGAATCATGCGGAATACAATCGTAAAGCAATCCAGCTTCATTCCCACTCCAGCATATACAACTAGCAAAGGATCCTGACCTGAATAAACAATCCAAGTGCTGTGCAAAAAATGGAAGTTGTGCTGTAGCCTTTAACAAGACCCTGTTCAGATATAAATGCTCAACCTGGGATATTGCTGGGGCTTGTGGCTTCACCTTTGTCTTGGCTATGTCCGAACAGACCGACCTGGGTCAAATATCTGTGACCCTGCTCCGGTTCCAGGATTATTCTTTGGACTTACCCAGGTTGCCAGTGGTCTGAAAAGGATGCCTATACAGAGTGCATTGGCAGGCTCAGTAGTGCTTTGTGGTGACATCTCCAACCATCTACTGTGAGATGGATAACCTGGCTCTTCCGGTATGAATGGCAATTACCCAGGTATATATGAAAGGGGGTAAGTATTAATACTCCAGCTTTAGTAGATTATCCCGCACATGAAACTGTAATGAGATAAGTCTAATAAACTATCAATCCTATTATATACCTCATGTGGGTATCCATTAAAATACACTGACTGTATGAACTTTTTTGATTACTTGATTATTCAATTTCTAGGCTCAATTGCAAGGTGCATTTTAGTAAATATTTTTGCTATATAGCACAATTATGGACAAGTTTTTGAAAATCATTAAATTAAATAAATCAATCAATCCAACGATCAAATATTTAGGAGTATTCAATGATTTTTTTCTCCATGTGCAGCGAATCCTGTTTAGGATTCGCTGCACATTCACAGGGTTTCAGAGGGCTGCAGCATTCGCTGCCAGCCCTCCCTGTCACCCTATTCAATGCAGCAGGGGCTTGCTGCCCCTGCTAGCGAATTTTAGCCCCTGCTGCGAATGCCGCAGGGAGCCGGGGGACGGAGGAAGGCAAGCCTGCCTGCCTGCCCCTGAATTTCTGTTGGGGAGAAGGAGGGCTTAAAGGGACACAGGCAGCAGAAGGAGAAGTCTCTCCGTCACTCACCATGCGCCGCTCCGTCCTGCAGCAGCAGCTCAGAGTCGCTGATGTCGGAGAAGCCGTCACCCTCATTCTCATTCACCTGAGGTGCTGGTCGCTTATCCAGCCCAGCGGCAGGGGCGCCATCATCCCCGTCTGCCTGCGCTGCTGCTAGCTCTATGTTCTTATCGTTACTATCGGTGTAACTGTATCTATCCACCATCACCACTAGTGACTTGCAGGGTGCTGCTGGGGTCGGAGCCGCTGCACTCACTGGTCCTGATCGTGCCTATGTAATGATCGGGACCAGTGTGCAGTGAATATATGAATATTAATGAGCGGCTCCTTCTCCCGGCCCCCTGCTGGCGAATGTGTAAAAAAAATAATAATAATATTGTTTAAAAAAAAAAAAAAAAATATTAAAAATATATTCATGTGCTGCAAGTATATGAATAAAAATAGCATGCCCTTTCATAGAAAAAAAATTCTGATTTTTTAACACCCAAAAAAAAATTAAGAACGCTTTAATTTAAAAGATCACATTACAGTTCACCTAAAAAAGATGACGAATGCCAAACGGAGAATAATGGCGAAAATCAATGGAGAAAGCAGTTCTCCATTTGAGCATTGAATACACTGTCGGCGAATTCCACTAAAAACCCCATTGAAAATCACAGGCGAATTGTGGAGAATCATTTACGGCAAATCGGCAGACATTCGCTGTTCATTTGTGGCGAATTGCCTCCATTGAATATGGCGAATTGTTTTTTCTAACAGAAAATTTGCCGTTAACCCAGCGAATTGCCAGATTCACTGAAAAAAAAAACGGCGAATCTGAGGCATTGAATACTGGTCATTGAGTCATGGTGTTCATTAAATATAGCATCAAAAAAACATAAACCATGAAGTGCTCCTCAGCATTTGGAGCATGTCCTCAATAGGACTGACTATATGGGCATAACGCTCTTTTCACGTATATCCAAAACTCATACAGCATCACAGATTGTCAAGACTGTGCAATATAATTAGTATTGTATTGGTCTCAAATCAGGTAAACTTCATAATATCACTCAGTCTCATTCAATTTTCACTGCCGCCCTTCCCAATGTCAACCTACTGCTTGTGTAAATATCAAATACTGGTAAGAACAGAACAAAAATAATATCTCATTCTACTGACAAGTATTTACCTTGCACAGAAAAAAAAAATACTAATTATTCGCTCACCTTACATTGCAACATGGTTTGTTCCACTCAAAATACACTTTTTTTTTTGCTTTACTTACAAACACGAATCAGGCTCTGTATCAGAAACATGACAAACGCACACATTTATTTACTAGCAAATTGTAAGTGTGTAATCAGCCAGAAATTTGGTTGCACCACCTGGTTTACACCAAAAAAAAAAAAAAGAGCTAACTGTTGAAGTTTGTGTGCATGTAGCAATGTTATTATCATGGTCCAACTCAGATTGCAAAGCATATTCACTATGTACAATAATAGTAATTACTTACCACTATTTCCAGGTGGCTGTAACGAATCTCCAGTTATACTGCACCACTCAACAGGAAAGATGTCACGAGAGTCATGTTTGCACCAATAGTCAAATGCTCCTCTCCATCCATCAAATGTGATGAATATTTCTTCTCCTTTCACATCGCCAACTGTAGCTGGGCAAATTAAAAAAGGATTCTTCTTGTCCACAGCTTCCAGCTTCATTCCAGTTTTAAATAAATTCTGAGATGTCTTTTGAGGTTCCTGGTTGATGATAATGATGATTTATTAATAAATTACGCTATTACATTCACTATTTCTTTCACGTACAGAACCTCCATTCGGGTCAGTGGTATCCGCATATCTATAGCAGTGGTAGCTGCCGCTTCAAGGAATCCAAAAGGAACCTTCTAAAGCAGTGGTTCTCAAACTGAGGGTCCTGACCCCAAAGTGGGTCACGACTGATAACTTCTCTAATCTCTCAGTCAGTGATCCAAGAAGTTTGAAAAATCAGTAAAATTGTCTGTTACTTCAGACTCCTCGCATAATTGTGTGCCTCCATAAAACTGCCATGCATGTGCAATCTGCTGACCACACAGGTGTGTGACCATTCTGTGGTAACTTGCTGGGGTCCTGTAATAATTTTTATTGTTTGACGGGGTCCCAGAGCAAAATAGTTTAAGGGCTGCTGTTTTAAAGGTTATTATTTGCTCAAAACTTTAATTTCTACCTTTACTTCAGTGGAAATTATTTGTGACAGGACTCTAATACGCCATAAACACTTGGCAATTGTAGCCCTATTTTTAACGGGATGTGATTAGATTGCTTCGAAATGAAGCACGGATCACTCCCTGTGTAGGCACCCTAGCGATGGCGATGTGCTGTCACCAGAGAACACTGTCCATAACCAGATCGCTCATCACACATCACTGGTGCATTACTGCTCAGCACAGAGGCTCCCTCTCCTCATGTGTATGGTGCAACAGACATTAGCTATTACCACATAGCTTCACAATTGGTTTTACAGGCAATCTAAATTGCCCTGAATGTCAAGCTGTCAGCAAATCTGTTCTCCTATTTGTGGACATACTACATAAGAGGTGTTATTGTGAGTAGATTTGTCACCTCGCCATGATTTTTCGCTCCCCTGCAATTCGCCGCCAGCCCTGACTATTCAATGCGTCAGGGGCTCGCTGCCCCTGACGGCGAAAAATGTCCCCCTGCTCAGATGCTCCATGCCTGTCTGGAGTCTGCAGGGGGATGGGAGGGACTGGTGTCCCGGCGGGGGAGCGCGCTGATGCAGGCGGGAGCCTCCGCACAGCCTGGGGACAGGTCCAGCAGCAGCAGACCTCCGGCTCCAGCAGTCCCAGCGCTGACATCACCGTGCTGTGGCTGCCGGAGCCAGAGGTCTGCTACTGCTGGAGCCGTCCCTGTCAGCTAATGTCCCCCGCATATCTCTCCTCCCCCCCCCCCATCCCCTCACCTCCCCCCCAGCAAAGCAGCATACGTGTCCCACCTGTGGGGTGTCCGGACACTAGTGGGGGTGAAGAAGGGCTTGCAGGGTGCTGCTGGGGTCAGAGCCGCTGCACTCACTGGTCCCGATCGTGCCTATGTAATGATCGGGACCAGTGTGCAGTGAATATATGAATATTAATGAGCGGCTCCGGCTCCCGGCCCCCTGCTGGCGAATGTGTAAAAAAAATATATATATATATTGTTTAAAAAAATATATATATATATTAAAAATATATTCATGTGCTGCAAGTATATGAATAAAAAAAGCATGCCCTTCCATAGAAAAAATATTCTGATTTTTTAACACCAAAAAATTTTTTTTTAAAACGCTTTAATTTAAAAGATCACATTACAGTTCACCTAAAAAAGATGACGAATGCTAAATGGAGAATCATGGCGAAAATCAATGGAGAAAGCAGTTCTCCATTTGAGCATTGAATACACTGGCCAGTATTCAATGCCTCAGATTCGCCGTTTTTTTCAGTGAATCTGGCAATTCGCTGGGTTAACGGTGAATTTTCTGTTAGAAAAAACAATTCGCCATATTCAATGGAGTCAATTCGCCACAAATGAACAGCGAATGTCTGCCGATTCGCCGTAAATGATTCTCCACAATTCGCCTGTGATTTTCAATGGGGTTTTTAGTGGAATTCGCCGACAGTGTATTCAATGCTCAAATGGAGAACTGCTTTCTCCATTGATTTTCGCCATGATTCTCCGTTTAGCATTCGTCATCTTTTTTAGGTGAACTGTAATGTGATCTTTTAAATTAAAGCGTTTTTAATTTTTTTTTTGGTGTTAAAAAATCAGAATTTTTTTTCTATGAAAGGGCATGCTATTTTTATTCATATACTTGCAGCACATAAATATATTTTTAATATATATATATATTTTTTTTTTAAACAATATATATATTTTTTTTTACACATTCGCCAGCAGGGGGCCGGGAGCCAGAGCCGCTCATTAATATTCATATATTCACTGCACACTGGTCCCGATCATTACATAGGCATGATCGGGACCAGTGAGTGCAGCGGCTCCGACCCCAGCAGCACCCTGCAAGCCCTTCTTCACCCCCACTCCATTGAATATGGCGAATTGTTTTTTCTAACAGAAAATTCGCCGTTAACCCAGCGAATTGCCAGATTCACTGAAAAAAACGGCGAATCTGAGGCATTGAATACTGGCCTTAGTATACTCTTCACTAACACTTAGGACTTGATTGTGTGAAAGCAAAGATTTGCGACCAGAATAGGGGGCTGCTGTATACTCACCTGAACAACCTCCATAATGGTAGGTCTGTATTGCACACTGGTTTCCAGAATACTCCCTGCATATTGTTTATGATACATGACAATCTTTTTCCTGTGGTACATACAACGCCTACCTTTCTAAAGCACGATGCTGGTGCCATTTCGGCTCCATTTAGTGTTCTTAAGAGAAACATTGGCCATGAAGAGGCATTCATCCGGAAACCTGAGGAAGTAAAAAAATAAAAAATCATATGTATAATCATGTAAACCACATAGGGGAGTATTCAAAATGTGCCGGTATTTCTGACCATTCAAAATATCAGCACACACCTACATAGTCTCTGACATTTGTAAGTCTTTCCTCCACACAGATTCAACTTTTTTTTATAAAACAAAACTAACCTGCATTGTCGAAAACAGCCCTTAGATTGTCGAACCTGCATTCCTTTTCAACAAAATACACATGGATCGAGGAGTTTTTTGCCGATACACCTGTTTCCGACTGTCAGAAGGTTGCGGCAATTGGAGATATAATACCGATTGTCGAATTGGCCGACTGAACACAACACCTACATGTAAAGTTCTCTCAGTGGAGTAATTATACAATGGGTGCCCCCCCACCAGAAAATTTAGGGGCGGCGCCCCCCAAAGAAAGTTAAGACCCCCCAACCCTGCTTCACCCGTCCGCTTGCCGCTGGGTCTGTGCTCACCCCTCGACATGCAGGGTCTGCTGCCGGAACCTGCGGATCTACCTGTCTGCAGTCCCGGTACTCTTCCTGCCTCCTCTTGTATCTTCAAAAACTGTGTGCTGTATGGGGGCTGCCATTTTGGGAGAGCCATTTGTCATTAGCAGGAGCAGCACCAAGACTGCAGACAAGTAGATCTGCAAGTCCGGTCAGCAATAGCCCCCGCAGACTGCCGGCGCCCACACTTACTTTGCGTCTCCCTGCCAACACGGGGTCTGCTGGGCTGCTGGTTTTTGGAGCAGAGGATTGTCTTAAGGTGCCCATACACGTTACAATTATTGTATACAATATTGTATACAATATCGAATCTCATCCGATCTCGGTTTTGCGATGAGATCAGATGAGATGAGATCTAGTACAAAAAGTATGTGCTGCACATACTTTTTGTACTAGATCTCATCTCATCTGATTTCATCGCAAAACCGAGATCGGATGAGATTCGATATTGTATACAATATTGTATACAATAATTGTAACGTGTATGGGCACCTTTAGTGACATTAAGGGGATATTCAATCTATTTCCGGGGGGGGGGGGGGGGGGGGGGGGGACAGCGGCGAGTGCCTATTCAATGTGGTCTTTACAGACAGAATTGAACAGGTTCATTTTGCAGAGAACGGGTGTGGATTGTCGAGCTCACGGATATTTCTCACTTGGCAGGCGGGACATTGAATTCAGTCTGCCGAGATGTAGTCGAGCGGGCTGAGAACGGGTCCAGCCGGCCCGACAGTCGTGACCCCGGATTGAATACTGCCCATAGTCCTAGATATAGCTGCTGTCATGTGTGAATTCACATAGTTCACACTTACAACAAGAAAAAAATAATTGTGTTGGAATGATTTGGATTATCATATAACGGTTGTGTGACAATAGAATATTTGCAACTTAGTCAAAATATGTGGATATGTAGAATGTCTACATTTTATGACTAAGTAGATAATACTTTAGATTACATAAAAACGTAAAGTTTCTACTACTATTATAGTAACCCTGTATTCTAGCAGTAATCCCGTATCCAGCAGGCAGAGTGAGCAGAATATTCTTCTCTTGGGAATGTGACATATGCAAGCATCACTCTCACGTAATACTAACATGAAGCAGAAGCCTGCATCTATAAACTGCTGGCTGCTTCCCCTTCATGCCAGTAGCCAGCACTCCATACAGTTATCACTCATTTAGCATATTAGTGCACACCAATGGCTCCCGAGCGGCCCCGAACTTCCGGAGTGGGGCGACGGCGCCTGTCGTCACTGGGGGGCAGCTGTGGGGGAAGGTATGCGACGGGGGGTTCGAGTGACAAAAGGGATGTGAGTGCACCAGTGTTGGACAGCTGGAGGCACCACTGGTGCACACCGCCCAATCAGTGGCTTGCCCGGAAATTTCTCAGGAGAGCCAGACATACCACCGAAGAGGTTAATGGTAGTGCCAACCCTTCCTGCAGAGTAAAAACTACCATTCTAATGATGGACCACATACTTGTTTTACTTCTCAGCATATAGTTTAACGCACATATACTTATATATGCAGCTTATAGTTTATATGCATAATTATTATTAGTGGTATAGTACACAATATATTGTAGAAATTAAGTAATTTAATATCCAGAACCTTTATCCAAGTTCTTACCCAATGGTGGTTGCAGCATATCTCCCTTTTTTTCACATGTGCCAATGGGTTGGATGTCAGATGAGTCCACCAACCGCCAAAAGTCATTTTTATCATCACTACCATCCAGTCTTAAGCGTAAACGTACTCCAGAGGTTCCGATCACAGTGGCTATACAAACAGATGTAACATTTCGAGGGTCATGAGCTTCCAGTTTCATCCCAATCTTAAAATCGTTGCTTGATGGAGTTCTAGACTACAAAAAAAGAAAAAAATAATAATCACAATATAAGAATAAATACAGGTTCAAACTGTAACACAATGCAACAAGTAGTTATGAGATAGCATTGTTTAACTTTAAAAACATTCCAGGGGGGCACGGCTTGGCATTTATGGAGAGCAGCCACGTTTGTCCCTTGCTCCTGGCCTTATTCTAGGATGCCCTGCAGGCTTCTCTCGTGCCACTATACCCCTCCACATCCTCCCTGGAGTGGGGTGTGGGTTTTTAGGTCTACACCAACTAGGTCGGCAAGCATTGGGTCAACACCATTAGGTTGACAGGCAGCAAGGTCGACTTAAGCATTAGGTCGACGTGGACACAAGCATTAGGTCGACATGTGCAAGGTCAACGGTCAAAAGGTCTACATGGGGTTTTTCACTGATTTTTTTACCCGTATGTCGACACAGTTGACATGGACAGTTTGAAGTGCACCGCATCGCCACGCTACACTTGGCACACTATTTTATTCTCCCACCATGCCCTAGTGGATGGTAGGGCATGAAATACCACCTGTCGGTACATGTCAGCTCAAAAAGCAGTGGAAAACCCCATGTCAACCTTTTGACTGTCGACCTAGCCCATGTCGACCTAATGCTTGTGTCGACCTAATGACCTAGGCCCATGTCGACCTAGTGGTGTCGACCCAATGCTTGTCGACCTAGTTGGTGTAGACCTAAATGACTGTATCCCCTGGAGTGCTGGGTACGAGCTGTGGAGTCGGGCAACCTATTTATAGGGTCCCGGGGATTGCGGCCTACCAGCCACCTCCAGTCCGGGAACGAGAGTTCCTCTTGTACTGGCGGCCAGGGGCCTTCTCTGCTTCTGCCCATCTGACTGGCCCACTCTGCATTTTTACAGACCTCCCCGATGAGCTGGCTTTATCTGCCTAACCACCCACTGCACTACTCGTCAGAGGCTACAACTTCAATAGTGCCCCTTGACTGAAGCCTAGCTGCAGGGCAAGCTAGCTCGTGTTGCTGCCCCTATTTATTGACATCACTCAGGTTTCCCCTTGCCTAGCATGGTCACCCCACACTTTTATTTGTAGTCCCCTGTGCCAAACACTCCAAGAGCACTGTTGGGTACCTGTATTGGCTGCTACTCTTTAAGTACCTCTCTTCCCATTGTATGGGTAAAAGGAACGTATGATTGACACTTCCAACTCCAAAGGTAAATTTATTGGCAAAGCATCAGACTTCGTAGTGTTTGACCTATAATAGGAAAATTAACTCAACATAGGGCCTTATTCTGGTTCACTCTCAGCACTTTCAATTCTCAGAAATTCAGAATGGACATGTGAAGGGGTGAGGGTACCCACTAGTGGTGAGCTTCTGTAACACTTTACATTGTGGCTTGGTTTACAATTTAGAGCAAATACAAGAAAAAGGTATTAAAATGTGCTTTGGGCAAACCAATGTGATTCAAATATAATTATAGTTGGATTGTAAAGACAATACCGGAGGCTTTTGCATATGCCACACAAATACCTGGCAGCTTCTAGTTTATACTGTAATCCCCTATAGATTGTAAGCTTTTGAACAGAGCCCTCCCACCTTTTTAATGGTCTATAACTACCCAACTTCTAACTCTTAATCTGTATGCATATTAAATTCTAGCTGAATTTACATTGAACTCTAAAACATAAGCTAGAACAGAATACAGAAATGGAGGGCTTTATATACAAGCTACACAGTGGTTCTCAAATTAGGATCTCAAGTACCCCCAATAGTTCACGTTTTTCAGGTCTCCACACAGAATCACAAGTGACAACATTGGCTCCACCTGTGATTTTTTTAAAACAGGTCAGTAAATAATGAGGTGACCTGGAAAACGTGAACTGTAGGGGGTACTTGAGGACCAAGGTTAAGAACCACCAAATTACACCAACACAACATTAAAATCAGAGTAACACTGTTTTAGCAAGCACAGATGGAAAATACATTTTGAGCCAGAAATACTGTAACACCCCTACACACACACACATAAATCTTAGAAGAAGAAGTTTGGATGTTACCCTTATCCCACATAAGTACACATTGTCCATATTGCTCAATTATTTTGCTACCCCGATATGCGATTGTAAAGATTCCATTGTTAGGGCTTTTTTAAAATCTCACAGTTCAGACAATTGTCCATTGGTTTAGTCCCTATAAACAAAATAGTAACTGCTCTATCAATTTATTGGCCCGTGATTAGGGATACAGAGAATGGCAGTTGATCAATTTGACAATATAATTTAGATTTATAATTACCGGTAGTGAAATGGTATTTGTATTGTGAGATTTTTTTTAAAGTGCCCCCTTGGTGGTATCTCACCATTTCCATTTTTTCCTCAATAAATGGTGCCAATACAGTGCTGGCAACTGGTGGTGCCGCATTTTTATATTAGTGGCTATTTACTACTCATGGCAGTGTCAGCTCTCAGACACTCTTATATTTTAGAGACACATCAATGAGAGAGTGTTTAAAGGAAAAATAAAGTACTGAATTAAAAAATCCTATATTTACAGATCATTGTGATAAATCACACACACACACACACACACACACACACACACACACACACACACACACACACACACACACACACACACACACACACACACACACACACACACACACACACACACACAAATAGTTTTTTTATTTATTCATTTTCATGAAGACATGCATAATTTGAAAAAAGACCAAGCAGTGTTTTGGGTACTTGTGTAGTTTCACGGCGCCAGCATGGCGCCGTGCTACTTCCGGTTTGTACGCTCGGCAAACTATCTAAAATAAACTAACTTAACTCCATGTCAACATGGATAGTTCATACCCCCACTATCCATGTTGGCATGGAGTTGATTTTAGATAGCGTGGCGAGCGTAGCGAGCCACCGAGCCCGCAGCGTGGGCGAGCGAAGTGAGCCCCGCAAGGGGAGTCAGACGCACGGCGCCATGAAACTACACAAGTACCGTGTTTTGCCCATGCATTGTGATCCAGTGCAGATAGAGTATGTTTATAGATGATTAAGAATAGTCTCTGGCCTCTCCAGGGTGCTTTCACCAAGAGATCAAGAGAATCCACTAGATTATACAATTAACTGTTAAAGGAGAACCCCCCTTTTAAGCGCTCTCTATACATTATTAATTTCTTCATGCCCCTCTACCAGATACCCAGAAGATGGGATTGGTGCAATGGAGAGACCAGTTCACATCCTTAAGTTAAAAAAAAAAAATATTGAAGATTATGAACTATTCATTAAACTAGTTCCAGCAGCATCATACATGGAATGGTTTTGAAACATACTACATAGGATATACCTATCACCACACTGTCAATACTTGATTGGAAGGATAGAAGACCACCTCATATCCTAGGTGTGATTTTCAAAGGGCAGAGTTGCTCCATTGTCTATGGGGATGCCCAATAAGAAGATAAGGGGTGTACATATGGAGAACTTTTAACAGGAGATTTTGACTAGTTCAAGCATTCCCAACCACGGTCCTCAAGGCACACCAACAGTGCAGGTTTTAGTGATATCAGGCATAATATTTATGGCATAGTAAACCATTGTTCACAACATATGCCACTTTATGTACTCAAAGAATACAGGTAAAAGGTGTTCATGTAAAAGAATTACAGAGCTACACCTAGAGCTCTAAACATGCATCAATACAAATGAATTGCAACGGTGCTGCACATATAATACAAGAACACTTCTCAAAATCACCATCTGTAACAAGCACCATCTGTAACAAGCATCCACTAACCACTGCACTTACACCCTCAGGTCAAATAAGAAGTGTGTGAAAATTGGATAAGCCGAAAACCTCCTCCTACTTGACAAAGGTCCCAAGAGAGATTCAAACAGGTTAGTGGGGGACCTGCTACAGCTTTGGTGACCTACCTGCAAGATGCAGAAAGGATCTCATACAGTTTATTGGGACCCCATGTAATCTTACTGCTGAACACCAATTATACTGAGAATTTTCTGTCATGTAATCAATTGTTACACTACAGAACCTTTTTTTCTTCTTCACTTTTTAGGAAAATTTATTAAAAGTGAAATCTTAACTTGAAGGAGGAACCTTCCTACAAAGAGGAGGGGTTTGGGTATAATAGTTAAATAGGTTTGGGCAAATTTTCACAGGGTAGAATGAAATCTCTCAAAATACACACACACACACACACACACACACACACACACACACACACACACTGCCCTGATGAAAAGGTGTTCGCACTGAAACATTAAAATAACCTTGGTGGTCTAGTGGTGTGGTGTGTGTATTTTTAAAACAGAGGGCAACGGGGTCAGTGATTACTAATGCAGAGAGTACCAGATCCTTCTATTATGTATTTATACACACGTGTACATACAGCAGTTTAACAAATTCCATTAGGCACACAATAAAGAGAGAGGGCACGGCTCACAACATTTTAGTCACTAATAACATTAACAGTAAAACATATGGTAGGTGGTCATTGGTTTGACAGTGTCTAGGTCAACAGTCAAAAGATCAACATGACTTTTTTTTATCAATTCAACTTGTTCATACTTCCCAGTGAGCATAGAGGGAGAATACAATATTGACCTAAGCATGGCCAGCGCAGTACACTTATACAGTGTCCATGTCGACAGAAACCACAAAAACCTAATGTCGACCTTTTCCCATGTCGGCCTGTCGCATGCTGACATTTTGCTTGCATTGACCTTTAGACTGTCAACCCATTCTTAATATTTTAGTTGTGTTGCATATATCTCACAACAAAGAATGCCTAGACAAGTTACATCTCAAAAAGTATAGTGTACCTGTCTAAAATAATGTGCAGGAGCAGCAACTGCACAAGTCTCCTTCAAGTACTCACTCCAGTTAAATTGTTCTGAAAAATAAAAAAATTACAGACAGATCATCATATATTTAATATAACTGATTTGCAATACAAAAATTGAAGCGGCTGTAAAACCACATATTATATGTAAAGTGCCATATAAATACTCAAAATGTTCTTGTTATCAGTGTTGTGCTTACAAATATAAGCAAGAGGTAAGTTTCTAATGCTACCCACACACTAATTAGATATTGCATGCAATCATTTGATTTTGACCACATCTGTTCAATAAATTGAATTATATTTTAGGGACCGTTGGTGCGATGGGCGGGCCTGCCGTCAAATAGTATGTGCTGCACATAAAATCTATTGAATCGCAATCGCACATTGTTTTTAACCACTGCGATCGGTCCAATGCAATCCATGGGTGGGGGGCTGAGGGAACGCTTTTCGACGGCGACGGGTTTGGGGTGAGGTGGCCGGAGGGACAACTGCCAGTGTCTGGCCTGTGTAGTTTCACGGTGTGAAGGAGGGCTAGCAGGCGGCGGGGGTCAGCGGTGGTGGCAGAATTGTTTAAAACACTGGGCAGCCCTCTCAGCCAGAGGGCCGCCCAGTGTTGTAAATGTTTGTTAAATTCTGCAGCTGCGCTGACTCTCACCGCCCACTAGTGCTATGCTACTCCGCCACCCTCTGCCAGCAACCGATGCACCATCACAAGATAGCATGCAACATCAGGTTCTGAAAGGGGGCACTTTTGGCACCATAAGATGGGATCAGATTCGATGGACATCACACTTCAATGTTGCACCGAATCTTATCGCATAAGTGTATGGGTAGAATTAGTTTTATCTCTACACAGAAAGGTCTGGATTTTCTACACACACACAGTAGGAGACCATTATTTCTGCACTCTCCCAGATTCTTCTTCTTGCAAATCTCTGAGAAGTGACTGAAGATAGGTAGTTGTATTTCCAGTAAAGCAGTGGAAGTATACATGGAAATAGTTAGCATAGACATACAGAGGATCTCAAGGCGTGGTGGTATTTTATTAAATCCACATTTTGCAGCAGGACATGCTATTTCTCATATATAGGAGGATCTATGCGGCAGATGTACAATAAAAATCATTATGTCAAAACTTACCAATGTCTAACGTTTATTAAATAGCGGCTCCCACAAGAAGTGGGCATAGTACTACCTTAGGCTGTTTTAGCAGGGCGCAGTGCCCCACCCAATTTTTAAAGAGCAGTCCGTATAGCAGTGCCCTACTAAAACAACCTTGTCCAGGGGTCCCTGCCGCACTGTGAATAGATACAGTGCGCATCTATTCACATTGACCAGGGAGCTTGGTGGAAGCCCAGCACCTCTGTAGGTGCCGGACACGCTCTGAGCGGTAATGTTGGCCGCCAAGCTCAAACTGCCCTCTTTCCCCCTCCACCATGTCCTGCTGTGATTCTGGAACGATCACTATAATCCCAGACAGACTATGTTGAGATCAGGGCTATGTGGTCCATATCACTTCCAGGACTCCTTGTTCTTTATGCTGAAGATAGTTCTTCATGACATTGGCTGTATGTTTGGGGTCATTGTCCACCTGCAGTGTAAATTTGTAGCCAATAAGACATCGCCCTGATGGCATCGTGTGATGGATGTAAGTACCTGCCTGTATTATTCAGCACTGAGGACACCATTAATTCTGACCAAATCCTTGACTATTTCCAGAAACGCAGCCCAAAACTTGCAAAGAACCCCCAATCATGTTTTACAGTTACCTGCAGACACTCATTATTGTACCGCTCTCCAGCCCTTCAAACAAACAAACGGCCTTCTGATACAGCCAAATAAAAATTTTGACTCATCAGTCCAGAGCGGTTTCTGACATTTTTCTGTAACCCAATGACTATGTTTTTGTGCACAGTTGAGTCCTTTGGCATGGTTTCCATTTTGTAAGTATGGCTTTCTGGCCACAATTCTTCAATGAAGACCACTTCTGGACAGACTTCTCCAAACAGTAGATGGGTGTACCTGTGTCCCACTGGTTTCTGCCAGTTCTGAGCTGACAAAACTGCTGGGCATCTTCTGGTTTCTAAGGCAAGTAACCATAGGGCTTTCATCTGATGCATCCAGTTTCCTTGGCTGACCACTGTAACAACAGTCCGCAAATTAGCAGTTTATTTGTGCTTCTTCAAAAGAGCTTGAACAGTACAACTTGAAATCCCAAACTGTTTTGAAATATTTGCCTGGGAGAGATCTTGCTGATACAGTAGTACAGCCTTGTGTCTTGTTGCTGTGCTCCGACTTTCCACGATGTATGGCCTGTGACATCACCGTTGTAGCAGAGTTTGGCTCTTCATCTGCCAGTTTTAAGCCTCATAACACAGCAGTTTAGTGACTTTTATTTTTAACCTACATATGAAAATGATAATTATTACCACTTGTTTGGTATGATTGGTTAATCATACACCCAACTGCAATCCTACAACATTCCTGACTTAGTGTTCCTATAAGAATTGATCTGATTTTGAAGACAAAAGGGTGGTCACATCAAATATTGATCTGATTTAGGTTTCTCTTCTGTTCATTGACTTTACATTTTGTTGAATGATAAAACTATTTAACAATTTCACTTTGAAAGCATTCTTACTTTGCACCATTTTTTCCACAGCTGCCTAAAACTTTTGCCTATTATTTTGCGCAGATGGAGATACACTATCATTCTAAAGTATGGGGTCAACCAGGCAATTTCATATTTTACATGAAAACTTACCTATTTATCAAATGAGTTGCAAAATGAATAGAACATATAGTCAAGGCATTGATAAGTTTAGAAATATTGATTTTTATTTTAAAATAATAATTTTGTCCTTCAAACTTTGATTTGGTGAAAGAATGCTCATATTGCAGCAATTACAGCACTGCAGACCTTTGGCATTCTAGCTGTTAATTTGTTGAGGTAAACTGACAAAAATTTCACCCCATTCTTTATGGAGCACCTCACACTAGTTGGACTGGCTTGATGGGAACTTCTTGCGTACCATGGTCTAGCTGCTAACACAGCAGCTCAATGGGGCAGAGATCTGGTGACTGCGCTGGCCACTCCTTAGCAGACAGAATACCAGCTACCTGCTTCTTTCCATCAACAGTTAGTGCATAATTTGGAGGTGTGCTTTGGTTCATTGTCCTGTGGGGGGAGGAAATTGGCACCAATGAAGCACTGTCCCCAGGGTATGGCATGGCTTTGCAAAATGGAGTGATAGCCTTCCTTATTTAAAATCAATTTTACCTTGTACAAATCTCCCACTTTATCAGCACCAAAGCAGCCCCAGACCTTCACATTACCTCCACCAAGCTTGACAGATGGTGCCAGGCACTCTTCCAGCATCTTTCACTCGTTCGGCATCACACAAATTGTTCTGTGTGGTCCAAACACCTCATACTTCGATTTGTCTGTCCATAACACTATTTCCAGTCTTCCTCTGTTCAATGACGGTGTTCTTTTTCCCATATTAAACTTTTCCTTTTATTTGCCAGTCTCAGATATGGCTTTTTCTTGGCAATTTTTCGCATGGAATAGCCTTCATTTCAAAGAACAAGAATAGACTGTCTAGTTTCACATAAAAGTTATCTTTTGCTCTCTTATTGAGTTGTTGCCAGATCGACATGTGGTGTGAAAGGACCTTTTGAAATACACAATGACATCAACAAGCCAGGTGTCTGTGGGAGACCTTACATCTCGAATGCCAGGTTGCTCCCGGGACGGTCCAGTGTCCAAATCACAGGCACAACCAGGCATTTGCAAAGTGAAATAGGTAGAGCAGACAGCTAGTGTACTGTAAGCTGTTTTTGTGAAATTTTAAGGCAAAGAATATTACACAAGCAGCACTGCATACAAAAGAAGCCAGAATGCTCACTTCCTTCACAAACTCATTATGGAGCTCAACAAACGCCACTGGAGAGCTAGGAACTTCTATGACTACAAGAGAGTTTTGACCGACTGCAAACTACAGAATTTTGGTGCAGGAGTCTGTTCCTGGAATATAATGAGCATTGCTGGCGACCTGTGTCCACAATACCAGAGGAAAACGTTGCTGTCATGCAGGTCATATTTTTAATTGGACACCAGGTTGACAGTGGCCCAGTTGGAGAAGGGACCATACACTCGGTACTCCATAAAAGCTTGGCCTGAACAAGGTTTCTGCGCATTAGGTGCATATCAGCTGGCTCAAGAGCAGGAGGTGGCACGGTTGACTTGGTCAGGTTAAATGGTTATCACTTTGCCTCTGTCTAGGACAGGGGTAGCCAACTCCAGTCTTTGAGAGCTACCAACAGTTAACATTTTCCAGGTCTCCTCACAAAATCACAAGTTAAGTCATTATCTCCACCTGTGGATCTTTTGTAATTTGTCAGCGAGTAAAGAGTGCACCTGTGCACCTGCTAGGTGGTCTGAAAAACATGAACTGTTGGTAGCTCTCGAGGACTGGGGTTGGCTACCCCTGGTCTAGGAGATCATTAGTAGAGATGAATCCTAGATCTAAAGTTAATACCCCAAGACTAAACAATAGTTGGCCCAGTTGACCCCAGTTAGTGGTGCCTTGCCTCAGAAGTTCAGGCATGAGCGTAGCTAAGCAGATTGTGGCCCTCTTTCTGGCAAAGACTGGTCAAGACTGCTACACTTGTACAGCAGAGCTTCAGCACTGGGACTGGTACACCACCCAATGCCTGCAGCAAGTGCTGGAAGCCATTTCCAGGTGCCATACAAGAACTTGCACACCCTTCTCTTTGACGACAATGCACCTCCCTACAAGTCCAGGATGCTGTGGATTTTCCGTCCCATGAACCCTAGGAGGTAGTACAGGTTGAGTATCTCTTATCCGAAATGCTCGGGACCACGAGCATTCCGGATAGGGGATTTTTTCGGTTTTTAGAATAATTTTCATTAGGCTTACTTACAAGTCCCCTGATGGTGTCCGGTGGTCCCTCGGTGTCCACAGCAGACCTCCGGCATCTTTTCTGGGTCTCCAGCGGTCCCAGGAATGCATTGTGCGTGCGCACCGGTGACGTCACCGGCGCGCGCGCACACTCGCGCAATGCATTCCTGGGACCGCTGGAGGCCCTGGAGAAGATGCCGGAGGCCTGCTGTGGATGCCCTGGGACTTGGTAAAAACCACGGTTTTTGGAATAATTCGGATAATGGATACGGGATACTCAACCTGTACATATAAAATGTATGAAAACAGTTTTACTTTGAATCACAATGAGTAATAACAGCAAACAAAATCCTTGTAGGTAGCTAAAAACACTTGGATGGCAGACTGCTGTTCTTTGTCAGTGATATGCTGGGAGCACTATGTGAAATCACAGCTCCATGCTTCCAGTTCTACAGTAACAAAGTAAAGCCCTTTCCCATGTTTTCTTCAAGGTAAAAAGCTAGTGTAGGTGTTGGACATTGCAGCACTTATACCTGTGAGAAATTTACTGGGGAATTACCTTTTATCCTCTTAGTCTTCATACCGGATGATGCTATTTAACTAAGCTCTCTGGGAAGTAGTTGTTTCGTTTTTATTCCCCTTTCTTCTTTCAACACAGTGGCTTTCTGAGGAACAAAAGCATTGAACAATTAAAAAAAAAAAAAAAAAAAAAACACATTAAAAAAGTATTTTAACTTTCCAATTAGCTTTAGCTTTGATATGTGCAGCAGTCACATTTATTGCTTTATCTTCTGCTCTTTCTTCTGTGCTCTTCAATGGTATACTTACATCTATGTCGTTTACATTAAACCAGTATCCAGGTAAACCTGCATCTGATTTTTGGGAATGTGATCATTATGTCGACAATCAAAAGGTTGACACATGGAAAAGGGCTTACATAAGTTTTTATTGATTTTTTACCATCCCAGTGGGCATAGGGGGAGAACAACGAGAATCCATGACCAAAGCATGGCAAGCGCAGCTAGTCATGCGAGGGAAGACTGTACACTTCGATCTATATTGGCAGACACCCAAAAAAGTATTTTTGATCTAACACATGTTGGCCAATAGTGGTCACATTTTTGACTATCGACCTAGATACTTGATCTAATGAGCCATACCCTGATTTTTGTTCGACATCATTGTAATTAAAAATAAACTGTTACTGCTCCTATAAAGAAAGACTGAAAAAAATAATATATATATATATATATATATATATTATATAAAAAAAAAATTATATATTCTGCACTTCACTGTCTGCTGTTAAGCTATGTTGCACAGTCAGCAGTCCTGAGGAAGAGGCGCAAGCCTCGAAACTGTCGACACACAAATGCTGACATTGTTCTCACTGTGATTTTTACCATCACCATGATTTGAATACAAGTTTGTCTTTTTCACTGAGAGTGCCTCCTCCAGTCTTCATTTATTTGAAAACCGTTTATGTATTATTTTTGTGGAAGGCACCTCCCTGATGCCATTGGATTTACCAAGTGCCGGTCGAGATATAGATATAGATATAGATATAGATATATATATAGATATAGATATATATATATATATATATATATATATATCAAGGAAGATAAGTGCGCAATCAAATGAAAAACCTGTTTACCGTGGATAATATTGGAATTATCCACACATGGAGGACAGATGAATATAGTCCCAAATTTCAGTTTGTCTGCACCAAAGGAATCTCAGTTGTCCTGGCTGCTCTCAATCACCTGAATTTCACAGGTGTAGAAACACTAAAAGAAGAGAGGAGAGCGCTCCATAGTGCAATATCATAAAGACTTTTATTTTTAAGAACAAAGAATTTCTTCAATAAAAGCAGGTATAAAGTGACGTACCACAACGAGCGGTATACCACCGCAAGATTTTCGCATAAAACGTGTTTACCCAACACAAATGTAGCAGAGGTTACACTCAGGCTTTTTCAGCGTCTTGACACGGCTGGTGGATAGACTGCAACGCCAGGCCACGCCCCAATGCGTTTCGTAATCACGTACTAAAAGTCTTTATGATATTGCTATGGAGCGCTCTCCTCTCATATATATATATATATATATATATATATATATATATATATATATATATATATATATATATATATATATATATATATATATATATATACATACAGTGATCGCGAAAACCCCCAAAAATGATGGGTCCCTGGGACCCCTCACTTACAAAAATCGGGGTCCTACTTGACCTTTTCTGGGTCCCAACGGAATAAAGCCTCCTCTCCCCTTCCCCAGCATGGCACATACAGAAGCCTCCTCCTCTCTTCAATATGGCAATATGGCATATATGGTAAGCAAACATAGATTTGGGCACCCCAAAACTGTGGCTATTGTGAGTTGGGGGGGGTGATCAATTGGCAATTTGCCCACTCACACAAAGCAAGATACACATATATTAGAAAAGGGCATAATGTCGGAATAGGGACACCTGTGCTGCACCAATCAGGATTGTAAAAGTAATGGCAGAAGGAACAGGAGGGATAGGGTTAGTGAAATCCCAGCAGAGTCTATAGGCTCCTCTCCTACAGGCAGCTCTGAGGGGGAAACAGATCCCTTCGCCCTTGTCACGCATATTAACACGGCGTGCACGCCGAAATGGCTGTGTCCCAGGGGACCCAGCCATTCATAAAAAAGGAGTCCCTGGTGCTCCAAAGTGGGTAAAATACTCGCTATAGCGAGTATTTGCGAACCCTGCACATATACACATATACACACACACACACACACATATATATATATATACACACACACACACACACACACATACATACATATATGGTTCCTGGCGGCGGCACTCAATCACATAAATAACCACACCGTAGGCAGTGGCTTGTAGCCGACGTTTCAAACCCTTGCAGGCTTTTTATCAAGGTGCAAAGATTGATAAAAAGCACCTTGATAAAAAGCCCGCAAGGGTTTGAAACGTCGGCTACAAGCCACTGCCTACGGTGTGTTTATTTATGTGATTGAGTGCCGCCGCCAGGAACCGTATATGTGTAGGAGAGTCCTACTGTCAGAAGGCACCAGCAATTCTACATTCGGTTACTATATATATATATATATATTTATATCTCATTAGTAGAGACAGGATTATATGCATTTGCATATTTATTTGCATATTTTGCACATTCTCACTGGTTATTGCATATTTTACCTAAAATCTAGTGATGGTGCATATTTTAGGCCCCGTCCCCTTCCCACCGGCGAGTCACAGCACTGTTTTGCCCTGCTGCTGCTGGCCAGGTAGTGGTAGAGTGTGCAGGTTGGGGCAATATGTGTGCAGTGTGGGGAACCTTGGATGTACGATATGTTTGACACTGCTCTAGGATGCCAATCCATGTTGATAAAAGTCAGTTGGGACGGATGCCATTATGAAGCTCCTGAACCTTTGCCTGCCCCTGGCCTGGGACTTTACACCAAGAGACAGACTTCTACAGCAGAGGAGACGGGCGGAAGGGTTGTGACATCACGTGGCGCGATGGAAATGCCACAGTAAGTATGCAGCACAGGGAGGAAGCCTTCCCCCGTGCCGCCCTCAAACACTATGCTGACATTTGATCCATTGGCGCTGGCGATGAGGGTCCCTGTAGTTGATGCAAGAAGAGCTTTGGACGCTGCAGTGCTAGACATCTGCAGATGCTGTGGGCCTATTTTTGAGGTTTATTTGCAACTAATTGTATGCTGATTTTTAAATAAATAAGTTCAAAATTACTTTTTTTATTATTTAATGTAACATATTTTAACACTTTTCATGCATATTTTAAGTATTTTTCATGCATATTTGCATGCATATTTCAAGCTTTTTATGTTGCATATAATCCTGTCTCTACTCATTAGCATCATTAACATTGGGGTGGAACTTATATTCACATCCCTACTGATTGTAAAGTACTCTAATTTATTGACTAATTTACATGAATAGAAGATAAGTGGGTACTCTTTACCTAGAACGGCGCCCACGATTTTGATCTTAGGCATCGCAAGCTAAAAAATCGCGTCGGTCGCATCGCATGCGGCCAAAAAATTGCATGCGATGCGACCGACACAATTACCGCGATTTTACATAGGGAACAATGTTAAATGGCCCAATTGACCCGATTTTGCATAGGGAACAATGTTAAATGGCCCACAGACACCAAATAGCCACCCTGAAGTGTGAAATGCCCCCCCCCCCCCCAATTGTTAACGCCACCCCACGATCAACGTCAACCCGAAGCGTGGCGAGCGCAGCGCTACGCGTCCTCCGACCTTTTCATACCCCCACTATCCACGTCGGCATGGAGTTGAGAATAGAAAGTGTGGCGAGCGCAGCGAGCCACCGAGCCCGAAGCGTGGCGAGGGGACGCGGATACCTTCACAGGTATCCGCATCCCCTTGCGGGCTTCACAGGTATCCGCATCCCCTCGCGGGTCTCGTTACGCTCGCCACGCTTCGGGCTCGGTGGCTCGCTGCGCTCGCCACACTTTCTATTCTCAACTCCATGCCGACGTGGATAGTGGGGGTATGAAAAGGTCGGAGGACGCGTACCGCTGCGCTCGCCACGCTTCGGGTTGACGTTGATCGTGGGGTGGCGTTAACAATTGGGGGGGGGGGGCATTTCACACTTCAGGGTGGCTATTTGGGGTCTGTGGGCCATTTAACATTGTTCCTTATGTAAAATCGGGTCAATTGGGCCATTTAACATTGTTCCCTATTTAAAATCGCGGTAATCGCGTCGGTCGCATCGCATGCGATTTTTTGGCCACATGCGATGCGACCGACGCGATTTACATTTTAACATGCATTTCGATGTAAAATCGCGGACATCGCACCGGTCGCATCACATGCCATTATAATGGCATGCGATGTACATGCGATGCCCGTGATGGGCGCCGTTCTAGGTAAAGAGTACCGATAAGTGTATTATAACTGCGGAGGTATTATGTGAACGCATAATAAATATTGTCTTTCTTACTATATTAAACAAAGGTTTTTAGACTTGCTTTTAAGTTTCAGTTGGTTGAGGATCAGGGGGATTTCTGCTTGTAATCATGTGATTTTGAAGTTTCACATCAAACTGAGCACTCCTTTGAAGCCACTCCTGAGTTAGTTATTCATATTAAAGAACTCACGTGTTTGTGATTCTTTAGACTTCCTAACATATGTGCTTTAACTAACTCAATGCCCAGTAGACACATCCAGGGTCCATAAGCAGAAAAAAAAATTGGGTAGGAAGAATCTTTTGGGAAAACGGAATAAAGCAATACACTTTGTAAATTTTGAGCTTTGGTGCGGATGTTACAGCTCCACAGGAATATTAACAGTCATTTATGTAAATCTAACAAAAAAAAAATGTCCAGACCTGCATAAAAACATTCGGTACTTGTTTCCTAGCATGGCCACACCGATTTCCATCGGGGTGGTCGTGTCGGAAAAATCGCGTCGGTCGCATTGCATGCGATTTGGTCGCATTGCATGCTATTTGGTCGCATGCGATGCGACCGACGCGACTGACCCGATTTTTTTTATTGAATCAAATGTGAATAGGGTCTCTGGGACCCGATTTTACATTGGATTCAATGTAAAATATTCCCTAGACCCCCAATTTTACAGCGTAAACCCCACCCCACGATTGACGTGAACCCGAAGCGTGGCAAGCAGCGGCGGTGCGCGTCCTCCGACCTTTTCATTCCCCTACGATCCACGTCGGCGTGGAGTTGAGAATATAAAGTGTGGCAAGCGCAGCGAGCCACCGAGCCCGAAGCGTGGCGAGCCCCGCGAGGGGACGCGTATAACTTCACAGGTATACACGTCCGCTCGCCACGCTTCGGCCTCGCCACACTTTATATTCTCAACTCCACACCGTGGATAGTAGGGGAATGAAAAAGTAGGAGGACGCGCACTGCCGGCCATCGCTGCGATCGCCACGCTTCGGGTTCACGTCAATAGTGGGGTGACGACGGGGCCATATATAATGTGAAATGGGTCATATTGGCCCATTTCACATTTTTTACTATGCGAGATGGACTTTATCAAGTCCATCTCATCTTGTGCCATTATAAAGGCACAAGACCGACGCGATGCTCCCGATTTCAATGTTAAAAATTATTTTAACATTGAAGCCTATGGGGAAATCGCGGCCATCGCGTCGGGGCCAAAGTTAATGGTCGCGACCGACGCAATGCCCGCGATTTTCCCTTTGCCGGCAAAATGGACCTGATTTCAAAGGAAATCGGGTCCATCGCGGGCATCGTGTACCTTAACTTAAAAGGTACACGATGCCCGCGATTGTGGCCGTTCTAGGAAACAAGTACCAAACATTCACTAGGAAGGAAATCAAGAAGTTATTAACGGTGTAATGTTTTTAAAACACATAAATGCAACATTCGGTATCATTCAAAAATGACATATCTGAAATCAAGGATTATACAGAGGAGACATTTATATTGGAAAACTAAAAAAGTTATACTTCCCTCACTTGGTTATAAAGAAGTGAATAAGTAATAAAGGGGCAGATGTACGAACCAGCGTTAGGTGCATTTCTGCACTTAACGCTGGTCACCTGGGGGGGTAGGTTGACAGTGGAAATTGCCCTCTTTTTACTACTTCCAGTGGGGGTTCTACTTTCCTAAATTTTCCACTGATATATCTTCTAAGATACATTTTACTTTAGTTGCATTTGACCTCAACAATTCTTGGTAGTAGAATAAAAATATAAAAGCCTGGTAGTTTAGAATGGAGCTAAAACAGTTTACATTGTTGACATCCAAACAATATACTATACAGGAAGCTATATAAGAAAATGCGGCCAAATAAAATCCTGGTAAGTAAGGTAAACATCTACTCAGCAGTTGGGACTCATAGTTTTAAATTCAAATGGCCCTGAATGGTGTGTGTGCACACAATTTCACCAACAACAATCAGATTTATTGACAAACCATTATGTATTAGACACATTACACAGTGCTTTACAGAGATTAATTAATCATTCATACCACTCCATGTCCCAGTGAAGACAATTGTTACATTGCCTACCATGTGTACACAAATCCATGCTAGAGTTATGGCCCCCATACACTACAGCATTTTGGGCTAATTTCACCTGTTCCCAACAGATCATAGTAGTGCATGGCCAACTTTATTCAATTTGTATGAGGCAGTAAAGGTAACCACTGCACCAAAACAGTCTGTGACTGTGCCCTAGTTATTTGTGCATTCATTGGCAGATTATTTGGAGCAACTATGCCTGTAAGGCTTATTACTTGTTCAAACAGGATACAAGATATATACATAGAATGAAAAGGTAATAGTATCTTCTACCCCTTTCAAACTGAGCCTCTGTCTCGGGATATTGACAGATAATACCAGGTCCTGGATTGGAGTGAAAGGATCTACCTGGTTTGTATGTCCCGGGTCCTAGAACAGGATCCAACATAAGAACTACTCGGGCCACACTAAAAGCAGCAAAGAGCTGGTTCACTAATGCTTGGAGAGGTTACCTTAAAGCGCCAGAAAAGGGATAACATGAGTCCAGCCTATACATGTTTAATTTCACACAAAAAAAAACCCACTGCAAAACCTACTGTACCTGGGTTATTGAACACGTTTCAAGCCGTGTAATTCCTGTTCCGCATCATCCCTCTGCTGGCGCTATGAGATTACATAATTTCCAAACACAGTGGACCAGACTCTCTGCATTTAGGGTGAGCATGGCCCGGGTCCCTCCACAGTCTACCCTGTTGGTAGTGGGATTGACAATGGTAGCTACAAGGCTTGGATTTCCAAGTAACCCTGGGTAGAACCTCTTACACCACCTGGAATCGGGATGCGATGGCAATATCACAGGTTTGGTGTGAAAGGGGTAGAAGTGTATTTGGCTGGTTACAGCAGTCTGTACAAGGGGGATACTGTACAGATAAACTGCAGCAATGAGTTTCACAATAAGTAGTGATAAAAAGAAAATAAGTGGTAAATGTTTTCAGAAAATGACCACTTCTGACCTAAAATGTTAGGGAGTCTCAGGAGAATGCGATATTTTGGTAGAAGCTACAAATGGCATGACCTCTCAGATCGTGATCTACCCATTGTATGGTCCTCTTTATTCAACCTTTTAGTGCCAACATTGCTGTGCAAGATGTGCAAAAAGCTGCTAAAAATGCCGGGGTCACAATAATAGAAAAAGAGTTCTCTGAATATGATAGTGATAGTACTAGCTTTCTATATTGAGTTGCTGTAGTACAGCGTGTCACTTTATTGATCAACGACAGAATTTATTTGACCTTTGTGCTGTTACCATATTTTAGTCCTTGTATAGCATCTATATTTTCATTGTGTGTACTATCACGATCATACTTCAGAGAACTAACAGAAAGAAGAAGTTACAACACTGATACATTGTGTCAAGATAAGCACAATGGATAAATAATCCAAAACTGATAGTGCTGTAACTGAATCCAACCCAACTTCAATTGCTGTTACAACTGATTAACCCCTTCCCGACATTGCCTTTTATGGTAATTTTTTTTTTTTCCTCCTTGCGTTCAAATAAGCGTAACTTTTTTAATTTTCCGGCTATATAGACACATGAGGGCTTTTTTTTTGCGGGACAAGTTGTACTTTCTAATAGTACCCTTTACTATACCGTATAATATTCTGGGGAATCAGGAAATAATTCAATGTGGGGTAAAAAGAAAAAAAAACGCAATTCCACAATTTTGCGCTGGTTACGGTTTTTTTGGAGTTCATAGCTCGTTTAAAATGATGGGTTATCTTTATTCTATGGGTCGTTACGATTCCGGTGATACCAAACTTCTATAGTTTTCGTTACGTTTTGCGACTAAAAAAAAAAATAGAATATGTTACGGTTTTTCGAATTTGCGTCGCGTCGCCATGTTCTGCGGCTTATAACTTTTTTATTTTTCCACCTACGGACCTGGGTGAGGGCTCATTTTTTGCGGGCTGAAGTGTACTTTTTAATTAATACCATTATGGGATATGGGCGACTTTCTGATCTCTTTTAGCTATTTTTTTTTGGGTAGGCGATGCGACCAAAAAACGTAGTTTTGGCGTTGGGGATTATTTTCCGCTTACGCCTTTAACCGTGCGGGATAACTAATGTTATATTTTAATAGATCGGACTTTTAGGAACGCGGCGATACCAAATATGTTTATTTTTTTTATTTTTTATTTATTTTTATTTGGGAAATGGGGAAAGGGGGGTGATTTGAACTTTTAATATTTTTTTTATTTTTTTTTATTTTTTTTTTTTTTTTACTTTTACTACAAGGCCCCCTAGTGTACTTGACCACTAGGGAGCGCGATCGCCTGTACTAGGTTCAGCCATAGAGCTCTATGGCTGAACGTAGTGATTTTATGCACTTCCTATTACATCCTGCCTGAGGCAGGATGTAATAGGTATGCATACACGGCCAGCACAGGGGTCTACATTAGACCCCTGGCTACCATGGCAACCGATCGGCACCCTCCGATCTCGCTGCGGGGGGCCCCGATCGGCGCCGGAGGGGGGCGCCCCCCCTCCGATCAGCTATTTAAGCACTGCGGGCGCTTTGCCCGCGGTGCTTAAAGGGTTAAACGGCCACGATCGGCGAACTCGCCGCTCGTGGCCGTGAGAGCAGGGACCTGGCTGTAATATACAGCCATTACCTGCTCTCTTTCAAGCCAGCTCACTCCGTGAGCTGGCTTGATTCCCCCGCAACCGACATATGACGTAAATATACGTCATATGTCGGGAAGGGGTTAAATACTTCTTATAAAGTCCTATTTATACTGAACTAACACCAGGAAAGAACAACCTATCAAGTAACAGACAAATAAACATAGAAGAATTCTTTCCAAGTTTCCACTTCCAAGTTTTTAATCACAGTTTTCTTTATTTCTACACACATTCCTACTATAATTTGAATAAAGAGGGCATGAATAGCATACCACTCCTTTTTTAGAAAAATCTAAATAAAAGTTAAATTTTAGGATTGTGAGTTATCAGTTAGACGTCTTCCAGGTTCACTTTTGGAGTGCACCCTACAATTCTCCAACTCTTTCTTTTTCTATTATTGTGAATCCAATAGGAGAAGGTTAGCACCATATCATTATGAATGTGATATGAAAAAAACTCACATAATAACATAAAAACTTATAAGGAAATAAAAGTATAAAAATAAATAAGGAAATAAAAGTATAACCTATAGGAAAACGTACAAAAAGAATTCTCAGTGCAGAATAAAAAAAACCTTCTCTAACCAAAAATGCCGGGGTCAAAGTTAAGGAATATGAAATCACTTTAGTTATTGCCGGCAAATGATCTGAAGTCAATTAATTGAAGTTTTTTTTTTTTTTTAAATAGTCGCCGTGATTCACGCAGGCATTTTTTAGCAAAGATCATACACATCTTTAAAAGCAATGTTGGCACTGGAAGGATTAAATTGAAATAGCTTGGGTGAAATTAAGAGGTTGACCACTATTCTTTTAGGGATTATAAAAATCCACATTAAGGACATCGTGGAATGAATATTATTTTGCATCTAGCAATTCCCTTTATCAGTGCACATAGAGCCAGTCCAATCATTAAGAAAATAAATTCAATCATTAAGAAAATAAATTAACTCAATATAAAATAAATATCCTAAAATAAAAATACAGCGCAGTCGTTATTGAAAGGGATTTACTGCGCCACTGTTGGAAGAGGCATAAAAAAAATTCCTTTGGATCCCTAGCAAGTAGAAAGCAAATTACTACCACTACTCTTTCAATGGTTGAAATTCATACTAAGAACCTGGTGGCTTGATAGTGGTGTGTGAGAGTGTGCAGAGCTGTGAGCAGTAGGATGGCTAAGAGGCACACGTGACCCATGATGCCACACCACCATGTCTCTTTAGGTGAAAGCCCAGACATACTTCGGCTTCACAGAAGAGCACAGCGCTAGGTATCAGTGCAGTTGCCATTCATGGCGATTCTGCAACCAGCCATCCATAGTTACAAACTATGTGATGACCAACATTGATAGTTTTAGCTATTGATGGCCATCCATTCTCTTTGACTGACTGGCCCATAGGTCAATCAGTATGTGGGGGCGGGGCTATGCTAATCTGCTTCTCCCCATCGAAGGCAAAAGTATTCGACCTCGGCCATAAACCATTAATCGCTATAATCTACAAAACCATATGCAATTCACTCACTATCGAATAATTTCCTTAGTCTGTGCAAGTGTCCAAAACTCTGACCATTCCACAGCTGTCAGTCTCATCAAGGCTGGAGCCAACATCACAGACCCTTCCTGAAAACGCTTGGGCACGCCTACATTTTTCCTAACACTATCAGAAAATGGCCAACCACAAACGGCAGCCATCCTGTGAGTCAAATTGCAATGGTATTGCGATTAGAATAAAAACTTATTTTTACAGTATTTGGGATCACAAAAGTGCACTTTGATCCATATGCATACACAGGCATTAAAAAAAAAATCATAGGATTGTGAATTTGCACAACAGCGATCAGCTCTGAATAAACCCCAAAGGCCCCCACAAAGTAGTGCGAGGCAGAGAAATCGGGCAAAACCGCATGTTTTTGGCAATCAAATCAACCTGATGCGTGGTTCCGTAGGCATTGGGTTTGAGTCAGAGGTTGGATACAGAGGCAGGCACATAAGAAATTGTATGACATGGAATTTCCCCTGAAATTCCCCGCAGGCTGCCCAGGAGTCCTTTTACATGTGTTAAATCAGATGGATTTATGGATCGGAGGACTCCCGGGGAACTGCTGGTGACATTCAATGGAAATCTGGTCTGACTTGTCTGAGCCACAAGTCGGACAAGTGTATCAGGGGGGCCTTTAAAGTGGGATAGTTGGAAACAAGTGTTGGTACTTGTGTATTATCACGGCGCGCATCGCATACCACTAATTAAGGTATGCGATGGACCCGATTTCAGCTGAGTATACAATTTTAAAATCGGGTGCGATGCGATTTCCCATTGAGTCCCAGGTACTTGTGTATTTTGGCGGCGCCCATCGCATCGCATACCATAACACATACGATGGTATGCGATGCGACGCGATATCGTACGATAGAGCACGATGGCATACAATTTTGAAATTGTATGCCATTGTACATGGCATACGATGCCATACGATGCGATGCGATTAAACATTGTATAAGCACCCTAATGGGTGCTTATACTATGTTAAGCACCCAAATGGGTGCTTACAATGTTAAATGCACCCCCACGCCACCCCCCACTATAAACGTGAACCCGAAGCGTGGCGAGCGCAGCGAGCCCGCGAGGGGCGGCGGTACGCGTCCTACGACCTTTTCATACCCCCACTATCCACGTCGGCGTGGAGTTGAGAATAGAATAGTGTGGCGAGCGCAGCGAGCCACCGAGCCCGAAGCGTGGCGAGCCCCGCGAGGGGACGCGGATACCTTCACAGGTAAACGCGTCCCCTCGAGGGCTTCACAGGTGTCCGCGTCGCCACGGACACCTGTGAAGCCCGCGAGGGGACGCGTATAACTGTGAAGGTATCCGCGTCCGCTCGCCACGCTTCGGGCTCGGTGGCTCGCTGCGCTCGCCACACTATTCTATTCTCAACTCCACGCCGACGTGGATAGTGGGGGTATGAAAAGGTCGTAGGACGCGTACCGCTGCGCTCGCCACGCTTCGGGTTCACGTTTATAGTGGGGGGTGGCGTGGGGGTGCATTTAACATTGTAAGCACCCATTTGGGTGCTCAAAAGCACCCTTTAGGGTGCTTATACGATTTTTGGTCGTATAGGGGGTCAAAATCGCGTCGCATCGCATGCCATCGGGTGCATGGCATGCGATGCGATCTGTTCGTCGTATGACGGACATCGGGGGCGCCGCCAAAATACACAAGTACCGAGTCCCATGTTAAATGGCACCCCCAGACCCGATTTTTAATTGTATACCCAAGTTGATTTTATAAAGTGTGGCGAGCGCAGCGAGGCGAGCCTCGCCACACTTTATAAAATCAACTCCACGCCGACGTGGATAGTGGGGGTATGAAAAGGTCGGAGGACGCGTACCGCCGCCGCTCGCCACGCTTCGGGCGTTCATAGTGGGGTGGCGTTAACAATGGGGGGGCATTTCACATACTCATGGGGGGTATACAATTAAAAATCGGGGTCTGGGGGGGATTTAACATGGTAATAAGGCATCTTGGTGCCTGTACAATTAGAAATCGTGTAAAATCGCGTCATATCGCATGCGATGCGATTTTTCATCGTACAATGACCTGCAATGGAAATCGGGGGTGCCGTGATAATACACAAGTACCCAAGTGTTCTAGTTGGCAATTTCAAACTGAAATATGCAAAGCAATTTTGTTACAACTTAAAAGTGCGATTAAAAGTGTGTATTTACAGTGACGAACTTTACCTATATTTTAACTATGTGCTATTTGGCCTATGGCCAAATACACTACACATAGATAGTCAAATTGTCTTGCCTGTGCAATCTGTACTTCGGTATCGCATGCAGGGTTAACACGGTGCAATTTTTTGCTAACTTACTATCTAGTAAAAATCGTAAGCCAAAATTGCACCATGTGTACACAGCTTTATACTTGTGCATGTATGAGAACTTAGGTAACACAATTACAGTGCACGCACACAATCTAGTAGCACCCCACTATGTATAAAAATCTATTTGGAAATACGGTAAGATTTCTAGAAATGTGGCCTAGCTTCTGTATGGAGATCACACATTCTATAAAAGTTTATTTAAAACACTTTATGACAAAGAAGCTTTCATAAAATCTTCCAATGTTATAACCAGCAGAGTTTAAAACATTAATGAATGTGAAGGGATGTACTATGAAAAAGGTCTTTGTAAAGGCATTTAACAATTACTAACCCTAAAATGTACACATTGCTGGTATTGATATCAAAGACACATTATTCATGTAAATTACTGACTCATGTACAGGCTGAAAGACAAATATTCATGAGCTATATAAATAACTTAATAATAATAATAATAATAATAATAATAATAATAATTAATGTGCACACATTAAAGCTATATTGCTCATGTGACATGCTTTATTGCTAATACCACAATAGAGAAATGTACAACTTCCATTTGTTACTTAGAAACAACAATATTTTTCCTAAAATAAAAGACGAAAAGTTTTAGATTTATATGAAACTAGCAGTAACACTTTATTACTGAGCAGTTGAGGAAATGGGTGGTCGCATCCAAGTATACACAGACAATAAAGATAGAGTCCATTAAGTTCAATTTGTAAGCCGAGCCATAAATCAGCAGCACTCACAAAGCTTAAACACAATGTAAGAGAAAACCCAGGGGGAAAAAAGCACAATACAGTTCTTCACATATAATAAAGTGCTGTAACATACGGTAATATTTTATGCCACTCTGGGCATTAATAAGAAGAATATGCAAAGAGCTTAACCTGATAGGCAATTCCTTTGCTTCCAAAAAGAGGCCGCATGCAAGAGAGGGCCAGTTTATATAAACTATTGTCAGGCAGAGCCCAAGTGAGGCATGACGGCATCATTCTCACATCTCACTTACCTGGACAGACAAAATATGCTGGTGCCACATAATCTGACAATGGAAAGTGCTACAGACTGCTCATCACATTGTCATTTCACTGCAACAGAAGTAGAACTTCCAAATATGAAGCAGATGAAGAAAGTCCAGGCTAAGTAGATCAGAGAAGATAAAACAAGAGTCTGAAGAGGTTCCAAATGAACACAGGGATTGCACTCTGCTTCCTCTCTTTGTAACCAGCACTATCAAGCATAAATGTATCCTCCTGGGAACCCTAGTGACTTCCTAGATTCCACAGGAGGTAGTGTGGAAGGAATCACATCTGCAGATGAAAGAGTGTCTGGCTCCTCCTCTTCGACCCATCTGTGCTTTACTACTTTCTGTTTATTGCAGTGAGAGATACCATAAAATTTAATTTACAAGTCTGAATGGAATCTGCTACAATAGTAGCAGTCTAGAAGGCCGACCACACGTGCTGCAATATCGCAGTAGATAACCGGCAGACATACTTCCTTATATTGCACTATGTTTCAACTCAGTCATACACAGTTTATATCATAAAAGATTAATCTATGCAAAAAAAAAAAGGACACCCAAGGCTAGAATATTCTCACACGACCTGGCATGCCAAGGGGATACAGTCATTTGGTCTACAGCATGATGGTTGACAAACATTAGGTCGACATGGTGTTTTTGACTGTTTTTTGAGCTGACATGTGCCGACAGGCAGTATTTCATGCCCTACCACCCACTAGGGTGTGGTGGGAGAATGAAATCGTGTGCCGAGCATAGTGTGCACCGTGCCCGAATCATGGCAAGCTTTCCAAGGGGACGCAGTGCTACATCGGTGTCCATGTCAACCAAACATGTGCCGACAGGCGGTATTTCATGCCCTACCATCCACTAGGGCACGGTGGTAGAATAAAATAGTGTGCCGAGCATAGCGAGGCACCATGCCCGAAGCATGGCGAGCGCAGCAAGCCATGTGAGGGGACGTGGTGCACTTTAACCAGTGTCCATATGTCGACTGTCAAAATTTGGGTAAAAAAACAGTTTAAAACCCCATGTCAACCTTCTGTCGACCTAGACCAGTGGTTCCCAACCCTGGTCCTCAAGTACCCCCAACAGTGCACGTTTTGCAGGTCTCCACACAGAATCTGTGAAATAATGAGCTCCACCTGTGGATCTTTTAAAATGTGCCTGAATAATCTGTGCACCTGCCGGGTGACCTTGAAAACATGCACTGCTGGGGGTACTTGAGGACCAGGGTTGGGAACCACTGACATAGACCTAATGCTTGTGTTGACCTAATGACCTGTCGACCAACTTACTGTAGACCAAATGATCCCATTCCATGCCAAGAGGGGCTGTTTGGTGTGACAGCAGCATAGATACATGAGGAAATACCTGTATATACAGCAAATACAGGGCTGTAACTAGGCTGAGCAAGAGGGTATCTGTCTAAAGCACATAGGACGGTAAAGGCTAGTGTGCTGGAAAGTTAATATTTTAGGATAATTTGGTTAAATGAGGACTAGAGGAATAGGCAAACGCAGGGGGGGGGGGGGGGTTCTGGTTGCACAGAAAACCCCCCCCCCCCCCCCCCCTCCTCTTGTCAAGAGCCTTAAATTATGACAATAGCACTGGTATATAATATGATCAATAGAGCTGCCACCACATCAATGTAAGGAGCAGAGCGGAGCTGTTGCACATGTCCTGTGGGAGCAGATTCTTCGGTACTTATGTAGTAACTGGGCTGCCGATTTCTAAATCGGGTCGGATCGGGAGATCGCATCGCATCGCATGCGACCATGCGATTCGATGCGATGCGATGCGATGACCCGATTTTTCCATAGGAATCAATGTTAAAATGGACTGAGTCCATTTTAACATGGAATTCAATGGGAAAAATGGGTCCTTTTCATACCCCTACTATCCAAGTGGGCATGGAGTTGGATATAAACCTGTGGCGAGCGTAGCGAGCCACCGAGCCCGAAGCGTGGCGAGCGCAGCGAGCCCCGCGAGGGGACGCAGATTTCTTAAACAGTATTCTGCGTCCCCTCGCGGGGCTCGCTGCGCTCGCCACAGGTTTATATCCAACTCCATGCCCACTTGGATAGTAGGGGTATGAAAAGGACCCCTTTTTCCCATTGAATTACATGTTAAAATAGACTTGGTCCATTTTAACATGTAATTCAATGGGAAAAAGGGGTCCTTTTCATACCCCTACTATCCAAGTGGGCATGGAGTTGGATATAAACCTGTGGCGAGCGTAGCGAGCCACCGAGCCCGAAGCGTGGCGAGCGCAGCGAGCCCCGCGAGGGGACGCAGATTTCTTAAACAGTATTCTGCGTCCCCTCGCGGGGCTCGCTGCGCTCGCCACAGGTTTATATCCAACTCCATGCCCACTTGGATAGTAGGGGTATGAAAAACACATATCTCACTCAATCTCACTTGCATCTGACACATTAATGACAACTGTAGTTAAGGATTAATGATATATTTGTGACAGAAAATAAAGCAAACAAACAAATTAATGTGACTTATTAAGCAATGTTAAGGCATGCAGGATACGGCCAAATACATCATCGCCAGCTAGGGACTTGCGCCATACAAATTCGGTCATGTAGCTGGTCAGATTGCTGCGAGCTGTTCCACGATGGCACTTATTCCTCCACTTGACACAACCCCATAAACGTTCTATGTTCTGGGTGTGTGCCCCACTTTCTGGATCCACAAAGTTGAAGCGGTGGTTCATCCTGGCATGAGTGTAGCCAGCCGCCTCCAAATCAGTGGTTCGGTATGCTCGCCAGCAATCCGACATCACAGTGGACCCAGGTTCGATGTTAGCTTGAATAGCAACCATCAGGGTTGCAGCATCTCTCTGGGCAACTGGCAGCATGAAGCATTGCCCAGTCTCTCTGCAGACACCGCCGAACACCCATTGCTGGGGAAGTAGTCGGCCCACATTGGACTTACGACGGACAAAAAGAGTCTCATCCACCTCGACCACTTTTCCTGGGCCTCCAATCTTGCGCTGCGGCTGAGCAAGAATATCCTGCTCACAGGCCTGACGCATAAACGCATTATATGCGACCACTGTCTTGATTGACAGATTCAGTTCCTTTTGACACAACTCCACTGATGTCAACTCCTGGCTCCACAAATATATGAAACGGACAATTGTGACAAAAGGGAGTCGGCACCCAGGACTAAATAGCGCAGCACGAACACTTTTTTTCTTGCCGCAAGCCTTGATATAACACCGCCACTTTTGATCAGCCATGTTCAGGCGCATGGGATGCCCGTTGTCGCAGGTGGCTGTGGTGGGCAGAAGGCCATGTTGCTGCAGGAAAAGAACAGCAGCTTCTTCAGTCTGCGGCAATGTAAACAGCCTTGCCGACGACGCAGCTGCTGACGTGGAAGCTGTAGCCATATCCGTATCCAAATCTCCTCCAAAATCACCTCTCTCAAAACAGCACTTTCTCCTCTCAAACACCCTCACATTTTACTCCTCCCTAACCTCCTAAAATACCCTTTCTCCCAATTTTTGCCACCTGTGCCAAAGCCTAAATTAAAAATTAGGTGCAATAGGTGAAAAATCGGGCCCATCGCATCGGATCGCATCGCATCGGATCGCATGCGATTTGGTTGTATGCGATGCGATGCGATATCGCATCGCATCGCATCGGATTGTATGCCTTAACTTAAGGCATACAATCCAAAAATCGGCAGCCCAGATACTACATAAGTACCGATTCTTCTAGCACATTTAAGGCCCCCATACCCTATGCGATTTTGGGCCGATTCCATGCGATTTCGGCACGAGAAATCGGCCCAAAATCGTATGCGTGTGACATTTGTTCCCATTACATTTGATCCCGTGTGCATCGGACCAGATCAGGAGGTCGGAAGTGCAGCACGTACGATGACGTCTGACCTCCTGCAGAGGGCGGGCAGCAGCGAGGGGTGCCGGTGACAGTGGGGCGGGTGGCGGTGATCAGTGTGTGCACTGTAGCACCGCAGCAGACGGCCAGCGGCGGCTATTACAACTTTGAAATGTAACAACAACAAAAAAATAGGAATTTCTTAATAACGAAAATATTGACTAAGCATTAGTCCATGACATTGTGACAAAAATTGACTAGATGAAAATGCTGCATCATTTCCATCTGGCCACTTCCAGGTTGTATTTTTCAAGCTATTGATTTATTGGATTCTTTAATAATACTGTATTTTATACTGGTTTTCCTCACAAGAGTAAAGGCACGGTGACGTAGGAAGCTTCTACGAAAGGATGCTTGTCCTGAATTCAACACATTGAACCTACATAACTTACTTATGTACCTCTACTCTTGCAAGGACACCTTGCAAATACACCGATATTCAAAGAGGATATTTACCTTCTACTGTGCAATCTATCGGGACTACTCAAACAGGTTATTATACCTTTACCTCTTCTGCACAAATATTTATGAGAGTTGCCTTTGGACTATACCACATACCAGCAACTCTCCTAAATGCTGCTCAGTAGGTTACCATTGGAGTTAGAAACTCCTGTTGTCTTTGAGAATAGTAGTGCAAAGCAGTGGGAGACTAGGGGCAGATTTATTAAGCTTGGTGAAGTTATAAAGTGTCTGGATTTTATCACCGGTCAATCAGCTGTGAAGTTAGACGGTTTGAAAAATGACAGGTAGGAGATGATTGGCCAGTAATAAAAACCAGACATTTTATCACTTCACCGAGCTTAATAAATCTTCCCCTAAAAACCAGAAGAAGTGGGATAATTGTGCCGAGAAGCAGTTGGGGGCAATGTACAGTGAGTACTACGGTAGAGAAGTGTATTTTGCAATGCTGAGAAATCAAACCCACACAAATGCCCATGGTAGACTTCCACGGAACTTACATGTACGGTACATCTCTTGTCTTTTCCCTATTTATTGCCAAAGGGAAAAGGATTTTGCTCAGGAATGTTTTCGGTACTTGTTTCCTAGCACGGCGCCCAACGGGTCCCATCGCATACCTTACCTTAAGGTATGCGATGGGACCCGGCCTACCCGATTTCGGCTTTTTTTTAGGTTTCCTGACAAATGTAAAATCGGGTCCATCGCATGCCATTATAATGGCATACGATGCGACCGACCCGATTTTACATTATAAGCATTGTATGTAATGTTAAATTCCTATGTAAAATCGGGTCCATTGTATGCCATTATAATGGCATACAATGCAACCAATGCGATGGACCCGATTTTACATAGGAACCAATGTTAAATGGCCCCCCATACCCAATTTTCGATTGTATACCCACCCTGATGGGTAATTTCGATGTCAAATGCCCCCCCCCCCATTGTTAACGCCACCCCACGATGAAGCGTGGCGAGCGCAGCAAGCCCGCGAGGGGCGGCGGTACGTGGCCTCCGACCTTTTCATACCTAGTGTTCCCGCTAGGCTGTTTTAGCTGGGAGCTGCGCCCTGCCCGATTTTTAAAGGGCAGAATGCGCCTTGCCCCTCTAGAAGCTCCCCGCTAAAACAGCCTGCTGCCTGCCCGCCGGAGTGCACCGGTGAAGCCCAGCGCCACCATAGATTGCGGTGCACGGCGCTTTCCCGGCAGCTCGGGGACTTAGTTACGGCCGGGCACGCCCCCTTCAGTGTCGCGGCGGCCCGGGCACCAGTGTCGCGGCGGCCCGGGCACGCCCCCTTCAGTGTCGCGGCGGCCCGGGCACGCCCCCTTCAGTCACGCCCCCCAATTGTGACGCGGCGGCCCGGGCACGCCCCCCAATTGTGACGCGGCGGCCCGGGCACGCCCCCCAATTGTGACGCGGCGGCCCGGGCACGCCCCCCAATTGTGACGTTGGCGTGCCCGGTCCGCCCCTCCAGCGCCCTGCCCCGTTTGGTTCCTAGAAGGAACACTAATACCCCCACTATCCACGTCGGCGTGGAGTTGATTTTATATAGCGTGGCGAGAGCAGCAAGCCACTAAGTCCGAAGCATGGCGAGCGCAGTGAGCCCCGCGAGGGGACGCGTAATACCTGCGAAGTAATGCGCGTGCGCTCGCCACGCTTCGGGCTCGGTGGCTCGCTGCGCTCGCCACACTATATTAAATCAACTCCACGCCGACGTGGATAGTGGGGGTATGAAAAGGTCCGAGGACGCGTACCGCCGCCCCTCGCGGGCTCGCTGCGTTTGCCATGCTTCGTGTTCACGTTGATCGTGGCGTTAACAACGGGGGGGGGCATAGAATGAAAAATGGGGTCTGGGGGGCATTTAACATTTGGGCCAATGTAAAATCGGGGCTCAGGGACCATTTAACATTGGTTCCAATGTAAAAAAATCGGGTCGGTTGGGTCAATCGCATCGCATGCAATTTGGTTGCATGCGTTGGGCCCGACTTTTGCAACCCGGTTGCATACAATTAAAATCGGTGGCGCCATGCTAGGAAACAAGTACCATGTTTTCTGTATATAAAAGGTTTTAATTTTCCCACTTGGTATCTATAGCTGGGTACACATTAGACGACACTGCAAACAATGTAATGTCATCAACAATTTCCCTTGAACTGCCTAGAACTCCCTTACAAACAATATAGTGCATTCATACTGAAGAATCTAACAACATCAATCAGTGGCCACATCCAGGACAAAGCTGTCATTGACAATATAGACAGGATTTTACTGCATGTACAGATGACAGAGAGGACTGTTAACAACTCAGTAGCTTGCATATTATTATAGAGTGCACAGACACATGCATAAAAAGTGTTAACAATATCATTTTTGTGCATATCCTTAATAATAATAGTTTACTATGTGCACACCTTATGTGTTTATCTAGAGGACTCAGAAGACCCAAATGCTAGCACTTGTAGTTCAGTAAGTGAGCGACAGCATGTTTTGGCAGTTCTACAAACCACAAGCTGACCAGATTGGTTATGGTATAGCAGGTTGACCGGGTGTAGAGTGACCATGTTCTGGTCGGCCACCCTTAGTCAATCCCACTAAGTTACATGGTTAAAGATAGTCTGCAGTAACGCTAGTTAGATGCCAGCTGGTGATCAGCGGGACCATGGTTGATGGTCTGATGATGGACAGGAGTTTTTCACGATTTTTAAATGTTATTTAGACGCAAGCAGGTAATCGGCGGGATCATGGTTGATGGTCACATGGTCGACAGGAGGTTTTTCAGGACTTTTTGGTGCCTGTCCACTTGGATCATACTTTACTATCCAAGTGGACATAGAGTATGTGCACAGTGTCCTCCCGCATGGCTCGTTACGCTCGCTATGCTTTGGGCACGGTGCCTCAGTACGCTCAGCACACCAGTCTATTCTAACTCTATGTCTACATAGTAAGTTATGATCCAAGTGGACCAGCACCAAAAAAATGCTGAAAAACTTCTGTCAACCATGTGACCATCGGTCATGGTCCCGCCGATCACCCGTTGGTGTCTGAAGGTGCTGGAAGGGGCATTGTCCAGTTATGAAGTGAAAACGAAGGTGGCCATACACTGAATGATTTTCAGACAGCTTTTATGTCAAATTAAAACAGAACTCCATACACAACCAACTTTTTTCATCAAACCAATCTACTTATATCCAACTGTAATGTCAGAAGTAAGCAGACAACTCAATTGACTAAAAAAAATAAAAAAAATCATGTATATAATAATAAAAAAATAAAAAAAAAATCACTAAAAGCTAAAGAACAGAATATGTGCTGCCTCCTTTCTCAGTCTGCAGGTCCTGCTGTAAAGCTAAGCGAGTAGGTCTGATGGGAAGAACGGTTTTTGGCCATATATTGTTATTTTTAGTCTCAGAGGTTTATTTACTAAGATTAGAGTTCTATTAAAGATGGGATGTTGCATATAGCAACCAGACTACTTATTTATTTAGCACCTTCAGAGGATAACCGATAGAATCTGTTTGGTTGCCCATAGCAACATCCCATCTGCAATAGAACTCCCATCTTAGTAAATAAACCCCTCAGTCTGACTACTTTGTCACCCTGCTTCAACACATAGCAGAATAATTATTTTGGATGCAAATGTCTATTATAAGTCTTTCAGAAGACAACTTGGTACTTGTTTCCTAGCACAGTGCCCATCGCATACCCTAATTAAAGGTATTCGATGGGACCCGATTTTCGGGTCCTAAGCCAGCACTGTACAATTTTTGGTACTTGTGAGTTATCCGGGCGTCCGATTTTGTACTTACGATTTGCATGCGATATCGCATACGATATCGCATACGATATCGGATCCGATTTGCGATTTACATGCGATTTAGCATGCGATTTGCATCAGATTTGCTATTCATTTCATTACCCCACTATCCCCAAAGTGTGTCTATCAACGTGAACCCGAAGCGTGGCGAGCGCAGCGAGCCCGCGAGGGGCGGCGGTACGCGTCCTCCGACCTTTTCATGCCCTACTATCCACTAGGGCGTGGAGTGAGAATAGAATAGTGTGGCGAGCGCAGCGAGCCACCGAGCCCGAAGCGTGGCGAGCGCAGCGAGCCCCGCGAGGGGACGCGGACACCTGTGAAGCCCGCAAGGGCACGCGGATACCTGTGAAGGTGTCCGCTGCGCTCGCCACGCTTCGGGCTCGGTGGCTCGCTGCGCTCGCCACACTATTCTATTCTCACTCCACGCCCTAGTGGATAGTAGGGCATGAAAAGGTCGGAGGACGCGTACCGCCGCCCCTCGCGGGCTCGCTGCGCTCGCCACGCTTCGGGTTCACGTTGATAGACACACTTTGGGGATAGTGGGGTAATGAAATGAATAGCAAATCGGTACTTGTGAGGCTCCCGATTTTGTATTTACGATTTGCATGCGATATCGCATACGATATCGCATACGATATCGGATCCAAAATCGGACGCCCAGATAACTCACAAGTACCCAATTTTTAAATCTCATCACATTGCATGCCATTAAATTGGAATGCGATGCAATGAAAACTATTTAATTGTACATGCACCCTGATGGGTGATTAGTATGTTATATGCACCCCCAGCGAGCACGCAAGGGGCGGCGGTACGCGTCCTCCGACCTTTTCATACCCCCACTATCCACGTCGGCGTGGAGTTGATTTTATATAGTGTGGCGAGCACAGCGAGCCCCAAGACTGAAGCGTGGTGAGCACAGCGAGCCCCGCGTAATACATGTGAAGTTATCCACGTCCGCTCGCCACACTATATAAAATCAACTCCACGCCGACGTGGATAGTGGGGGTATGAAAAGGTCGGAAGACACGTACCGCCGCCGCTCGCCACGCTTCGGGTTGGCGTTAATAGTGGCGGTGGCGTTAACAATGGGGGTGCATATAACATACTAATCACCCATCAGGGTGATTGTACAATGAAATCATTGTTTTGATCTGGTCGCATGCAATGTGATCAAAACGATGTAACAAGATTAAAATTGTGGGCGCCGTGCTAGGAAACAAGTACTGACAATTTCCTTTAAGATTTCAATTTAGAAAGTGATCCACCTGTTTTAAAGTAACTTCTAGTTTCTGCAATACAAAGCTACAAGTAACTTAACATTTATATCACTTGACTACACAGGTCTAACAAGTTCACACAACTTTTTTCAGGATAAAATCAGTGTTTAGATGGATGTCCTGTAAATCGTGCTAAATACTGTATGCAAGGTGTTTAGTTATATTCACCCTACATAAGCAGGAATCCTTCAGTAATGCTACTTTCACACCGCAAAAACGGCATTGACCCAGTAATTTAAAAAGTTTTTAAAAATGGGTCAGACAGCCTTAAGTGCGGTCTGAAAGGGGTATTACCGTTTCAATGCCGTTTTGTCCCATCACATTACCCAGGGGCACTGAAACGGGTAGGACCCTGCTTTTTAACCGTTTTGAATTTCTGGTTTTCTTGAACCGGTAAATTCAAAACGGACCATTCACACCGCACATATTACCATTTTGAAACGGTTAAAAAAAACAGCATTTTACCCGGTAATAAGTGCGGTCTGAAAGGGGCACTGTGCACTTCTCCATTCACCAGAAAGTAATAGTAAACGAGTAAAGATGTACATTTCACGACAAATCGCCTACATCGCTCAGTAAGTACGGGTGATCACTCACTCTCAAATGTCAGATGCTAGGTTTCAGGTGCTGAACGTTAAACCTAGCTAAATTGCCTGCAACCTTGTTTATAAAGGATGAAACACTGTCCTTCATAAATAAAGCTGGGTAGATGACCCGCAAACGATGCAATGTTGTCAATGATTTCCCTTGAACTCCCAGACAAACTAGATCTTGTTTACACAATAGGCAATTTTCCTAAAGATACTGTCAGTGGCCACATCTAGAAGTATTCTATTGTTAACAACACATACAAATGTTCCTGCAGGAAGATCAGTAGAAGTGACAAACACCCAGCGGGAATGCACATTGGCATAGTGATAGAGTACATACTGGATGCATTATACCCCTTTTTAGACCGCATGCTCAACCCAGAGTATTGCCGGGTCATTACGTCACCAACCCAGGTCGAGGTGCAGTCTGAAAGGGCGACCCTCGAGCAATCCAGGAGGTCAACCCTGAACATGGCCCTTCATTACAGTGGTGTCAGATCTTGTGCCAAACAGCTATGCATCTTTTTTTTTTTTTAATCAAAATGTACATTTTGATTACTTGAAAAATGACATTGCTGTAGTACACTGATTAACAAGGTCTGAATCTGGTACAGTCATGCTTCACTCAACTTTCTACAGGTGTAAAACCAATTCCTACACAGATACATTCTCAGACCTGCACCTCTAGTACACCATGAGCGACCCCTCTGCATCTGCTATGTGTGTACCCTCTGCATCTGCTATGTGTGTAAAGCTGGGTACACACTTCCAGTGGCTGGCAATAATAGTTAACTATACTATAACCAGTGCTATTTTTCAGCAGGAACCTTCCTAAACCTCTAATTAAATATTACATCATCAGGATTGGTTTCTAAATACAATATATACATCTGTCTCTCCCTTTCTCTATGATATAGTGCATACACAATGACCAATATCGCTTATGATACCCTTCAGTGACATCACCTGCCCCCCTCCCCCCACATGCAGTGACTGACGATATTGTCAGATTGTACTGCATGTACAAACGACAGGGGGAGGATTGGGAGTGCACATCATTAATGATATTGAGCACACACACTGACCGATATTTGCGATGTATCGTTAATGCACTTTAGGCACAAAATACATTGCACACCTGACCTCACCGCATCTCTGTTACGTCAAGCATGAGGTGGTGTAGGTGATGGCACAGCTGAATATAATTGTATTACCCTGAATAGCAGGTCAGCTGATCAAACAGGAGCTGGGCAAAAGGATGAGAGGAAAGGCACATAATCTGCCCCACAACCAATGGCGGGCTGGGCAGGGTGCCAGATGCCCCCTGGTCGGTACATTATAGGTTGCTTAGGGCCACAACTCCCCCTGCACCCTCTGTAGTCTGCCTCCAATGGCCGGAGATCCACTTTCACCCCTGGCCGCCGCTGCCCACACCTGTCATTTAATCCGCTCCGGACAGAACCGGGTCGCGTGCTCCTTCTTACATCACGCACCGAGGAGACAGAGGAGAGCCGGAGTGGCCCGGCCGGTGCGGGAGGAATGCAGCGCGATAGGAGGTGGATAGTGTGCACTCACCTCAGTAGCCACGCTTACTCCAACAACAGAAGGGGGGCTGCTCTCCGTGCCGCCGGGATCACACAGTAGCCTTCACGCTGCTGCTGCTTTCTCTGATGCTCATGGGCCGCCGGTATCCCGGGTCTCCTTTCAGCGGCGACCATGTTCCCCAGCAGCCCGCATCCGGCCGCCGTTCGTGTTCATGAGAAGGAGGAGGCGCCCGTGGTCTCCGCTCCGTACACACGCGGCAGCGGCTGCTAGCTGCTGCTATACCAGTGCGGCCATTCCCTCCCCTGCTGCTGCTGCTGCACACCACCTCACTGCTGCCTGTATCCTGTCTGTGCTCACACCCCGCATACTTCACCGCGAGTCAGCAGCTGGCCGCTATAGGAGTGGGATTGAGATGACAGGGTTGCAAAGTCTAGGTCGGCACAAGCAGAAGGTCAACATGAGGTTTTTTACGATTTCTATAAAATTTGGACTTTTCTCACTTTACGATAGATTTGGACTCCTGGCCTGACCATAGTACATTAATTAGGGATCCACTTGCTCAAGTGTCGCCATTGACCATTTGGGTATGGGTCATTGGGTCGACCCTAGGGCCTATTTAGGTCGACATGCATTGGGTTGACAGGGTTTAAGTCAACACCTGAAATAGGTAGACATGGCTTAGGCTAACAGGGTTGGAAGATCCGCACAAGCATTAGGTGAACAATCGACAGGCAAAAGGTTGACATCAGTTTTCATAGTTTTTTGCACTGAATGTCGACATAATGCCATCACCGTCACTGTGCTCACCATGCTTCTGGCAGACTCAGAGTGCCCCGCTGTGCTCGTCACAGGGGCGGATTAAGCCTTCGGGGGCCCAGGCCACTTTAAACAGGGGGGGGCCCTCCCACTTGTCATTGCTGGCCGCAAACTGCACGGGAGTATTTTACACTTTAAAAACACTGCACTGTGGTACCCAGCTCACTCATAATTTGGTGAGTGAGGTACGCTATCCACGGCAATCATAGAATTAAAGAAATCACTACAGGTGTGCTCCCCCCCCCCCCCCCCCTTTCTCTAATAAAGGTGATGGGAACTACACCATAGTACTTATATTGAATACACATCTCTACAATACCATACATTGGATTGTTTTCTCTTTTTACTCTTCGGTATTTATGCTAATGCAATTTCCTGAGGACTGAATAAGGAGAAAACACTACAAACATTGACAGAAACCGTGAGAGGAGACTTCACGATCTGTCTAAAAGAAACCGTGATAGGAGTCCCCACCACGTGTTTCTGTGAGTAATGGTACGCCCCCCCATCATAGTTTATCCTGACTAAAAGAAACCTTTATGAGAGACATCACATATATTGATTGTGAGTCTTTGGGGTACGCTATACCTTCATTTTGTGTGACTTACATTTAAAAGGACACCTTTCAAAGGCGTCCCTCTTCACCTTTTGGTAAGCAAAACACACCACTTCTAAAGAATTACCATAGTCCTCTAAAACTGCAAAAAGAGAATCTACACATTGTTGTTTTTTCACTTTTCATATCCCGAGAACACGTTTCATGAAGACCCACCCAATGAACTTCTGAAGGCGACGAACCATCTAACCACAGGAGGATAAAGAAACCTTTATAGGTTTGAAAATAAACATCATCAGAGTGAGTTGGGGTACGCCCAATGTTATATGAAGTTCCAGAAAAGCTCATTTTTTCACAATATAAGAATAATGATCTAATCACATATTTATTTTACTTCTTTATTACACATGTACTGTGGAATATATCACCTTGAAAAAGCACCATAACACGAAGCATCTTTATTCAAAAGAAAGGACACAGTCAACAACCAAATAAGACAGGGGGTGCGATTTAGGATTTGGGAAGAAATCTCCAGTTTTTTAAAGCGGCAATCATTTACACAGCAAAACCAGTTTGATTTTGAAGTGTAAATGATTGCCGCTTTAAAAAAACAGGAGATTTCTTCCCAAATCTCTCATTTTCTGAATCTCTCATCCTATTAAATCTCACCCAAGAACTTTTATTTTCTTCCTTTTTTCACTTTATTTATTATTATATTCACATTTATGCTGCTTTCCCACTGCAGACCCGTTTTAAGTTACAGGTAATCTTAAACGGTATTTAGCATTCCCACTGCAGCAGATTACCGTTTTAAATGCCATTTAAGTACCATTCCCATTGCAGGTAAAACGTTTTAGCTCTTCAAAACGTTTTTACAGCACAAATGAGTGCCTGTGACTTTAATGGGCTTTTCAGGGTTAAAAAGGTGCACACCCACAGTTGTTTTCACATAATAAAAGGAGGGGGAGGGGCCAGTGGTGCGTACAAATCCCGCAGCCGTCAACATTTGTGCTATGTGTCGGCTCAATTTAACCCATGGTGGACAGTAATATATACATTGCTGGCCAGTGCCAGCTATGTATATATTACTGCCTAATAACTAAATCATTGGTGCCCAGTGGTGCCTGTAATAAATAGATTCCTGGCATGTGCCAGCAATCTATATATTACTGGCTTATGATTGTCATTGGTGCCCAGTGGTTCCAGAAATATATAGATTGCTGGCATGTGCCAGCAATCTATATATTACTGGCTTAGGATTGTCATTGGTGCCCAGTGGTTCCAGAAATATATAGATTGCTGGCATGTGCCAGCAATCTATATATTACTGGCTTAGGATTGTCATTGGTGCCCAGTGGTTCCAGAAATATATAGATTGCTGGCATGTGCCAGCAATCTATATATTACTGGTTTAGGATTGTCATTGGTGCCCAGTGGTTCCAGAAATATATAGATTACTGGCTTACAAAATAAAACATTGGTGGCCAGTGCTGCTCCGTGTGGAGCAGGACGGAGGGAGGCGGGGCATGTGGCCGGACCCGGGAGGACAAGCAAAGATGACCTGCGGGGCGGACCGGACCAGCGTCGCTAACGGTAGGGTGAGACAGGCGGGGGAGCAGGGCTCTTCAGCATCCAGCCGCTGCAGCAGTAGCCAGCCGGACACAGCGGGGCAGCGTGGACAAGTGAGTATAACAGGAGGGGGGGGGGGGCCGGGGGTGGCAGCGGGGCGTACCGCCGAGCTGAAAGTGGTTAACCTTTCAGCCCGGCAGCATACACACACAGAGATGATGGCTGAAAAAATCAGCCATCATCTCTACCGTTTAAGATGCATTCCCATTGCCTCTTAAACGGTAGATTACCGTTTAAAACTCTGCTTTGGAAACGGGTTGAAATACCGTTTAACTTTAAACGGTATTTCAACTCTGGCGCTTTCCCACTGCAGCCTTAAACGGTATTTTGCCCTCAAAAATCGGCAATATACCGTTTTAAGGCTGCAGTGGGAAAGGGGCATTAGAGTATTACTGTTTATTTATTGTTTTATGGGCCTCCTGAGGAGTCTCCTCCAAAAACTTTCCTTTGCATATCCGTTCCAAGGTGTTGTGACACCTAGGAGGACTCTCTTCTGAAGCTGTATAGCGCCACCTGTGATCGTTGTTCACTCCTGTACACTGTATTGGAGTGCCTTTTATTTGGAGGAATGAATATATATATATATATAGTCCATGGTACTGGCACTCACATCGACACGGAAAACTTGCTGGGGTGACAATCCAGGGTAGGGAACTTGCTAGAAGGTCACTACTTTGTATAATAACACAGAATGGAGTCACTCACCAGTCTTTTAGGCAAATCAAGATGGGTTTATTCAGGCAGCATGGCAATGGTAGTGGGCATCGACGTTTCGGTCCGCCTCTGGGACCTTTGTATCTTGAAAAAGGTCCCAGAGGCGGACCGAAACGTCGATGCCCACTACCATTGCCATGCTGCCTGAATAAACCCATCTTGATTTGCCTAAAAGACTGGTGAGTGACTCCATTCTGTGTGTTTATATATATATATATATATATATATATATATATATATATATACACACACACCACATGAAAAGACTGTGTTTGTCCCTCTGTAAATTACTCTGCTCAGTCCTCACATGCTCAGTCTGCCTCTGATTAAAAACCCTCCTATGACAAGGCCACTGCTGCTGCTGTCTTCCATGGGCCGGAGAAGCATGTAATGAGCTCCATCAATAAGAGCTCAGCACAAGCTTCTCAGCCTCTAACCCAGGCATTCCCAACCACGGTCCTCAAGGCACACCAACAGTACAGGTTTTAGTGATATCCAGGCTTAAGCACAGGTGACTTAATTAGTATGTGAGTGATTCTGATTAATCAATCTGTGCTGAAGCTTGGATGTTACTGAAACCTGCACTGTTGGTGTGCTTTGGGAATGTCCGCTCTAACCAAGTTGTGCAAAGTCTCATGGGTCATCTCCCAGTAATGCACTGCACACTTGTGCAGTCAGTGTGCCTTGGCTAAAAAATAGAAGATATTCTGTACAATTGCGCAAATAAAGCAGCTTAGACAAATGATATAGAAGTAACACCAGACTTCAAAACAGATATACAGTGAAAAAACATCAAAAGTCTTTAGCGCTGAATATGGTGGAGCAAATAGGTAAGATCACACTTACACTATTAATAGGGCAAAGTCCCAAATGGTTCCTATCTTGTTTGCAACGATGTTCTAGGAACAACACAAAAATGGGACTTGATCCCAATAGTAATCTTTCTCCTTTCTTGATAAATCTGGTAAAGAAAGGAAAATAGTGCAGACACCTCTTGTACAGGGGGGAACAATTTATTCATTCATCACACTCACAAAGGTACAAGGGTAAAAAGCATGTAAAATCACCAGCCAGTGACAGACAATGGGCGTAGATCTCACCAACCACTCCTGTGGTCGTGCTGCTGAAAGGTGCCGGTTCCTTAAAGCCGATCGCCGACAGGGTTGGAAGTGGATCAATAGATGGGAGATGCTGTCGTTTCTCCAGCCACGGGTACAGCTGCTCAATGCATTTCGGACCATTCGTCCTTCATCAGGAGCATGTTGTACTCCGTGGCTGTAGCTGTTTTTAAAGGCAAAGTGGCGCGAAACGATCCCGGTCTCCGGTCACGTGGTCCGGAACCGGAAGTGCGTCATCCCGCTCACATACGCAAGTTCCGCGTTCCAGTAAACCCGGAAGCGTGCGTTCCACACGTCGGGACTGGATAGCGGAGATTTGTACTCCGGGGACAGGAAACATGACAATCTTTTAGAACGAAAACAAAGTAGAAATAGAACATCAGATTTCACATTATAATCATTCATTGCAAGTCCATTATGGGTTTTTTCTTGTCTTTGCTTTCTGTTTCTGTAGAAGAATCCTTAAAGTGCATTGTGCTGTGAAATTGCGCTTAAAGGTCCCGGATTAATGTCCATATTTAAAAGTCCATATGAAATAAAATAAAGATAAAAATACCATTGGTATTGGTATTTTTATCTTTATTTTATTTCATATGGACTTTTAAATATGGACATTAATCCGGGACCTTTAAGCGCAATTTCACAGCACAATGCACTTTAAGGATTCTTCTACAGAAACAGAAAGCAAAGACAAGAAAAAACCCATAATGGACTTGCAATGAATGATTATAATGTGAAATCTGATGTTCTATTTCTACTTTGTTTTCGTTCTAAAAGATTGTCATGTTTCCTGTCCCCGGAGTACAAATCTCCGCTATCCAGTCCCGACGTGTGGAACGCACGCTTCCGGGTTTACTGGAACGCGAAACTTGCGTATGTGAGCGGGATGACGCACTTCCTGTTCCGGACCACGTGACCGGAGACCGGGATCGTTTCGCGCCACTTTGCCTTTAAAAACAGCTCCAGCCACGGAGTACAACATGCTCCTGATGAAGGACGAATGGTCCGAAATGCATTGAGCAGCTGTACCCGTGGCTGGAGAAACGACAGCATCTCCCATCTATTGATACACTTCCAACCCTGTCGGCGATCGGCTTTAAGGAACCGGCACCTTTCGGCAGCACGACCACAGGAGTGGTTGGTGAGATCTACCCCCATTGTCTGTCACCGGCTGGTGATTTTACATGCTTTTTACCCTTGTACCTTTGTGAGTGTGATGAATGAATAAATTGTTCCCCCCTGTACAAGAGGTGTCTGCACTATTTTCCTTTCTTTACCAGATTTATCAAGAAAGGAGAAAGATTACTATTGGGATCAAGTCCCATTTTTGTGTTGTTCCTAGAACATCGTTGCAAACAAGATAGAAACATTCAGGTGCCAACAGGGAGGGGTAATTCTGTCTAGGAAAAAAAACATTTTGTATCCCAATTGCACACTGAATGAGAAAATAACTACATATTAATTAGATAATACAGAGATCTTGGTTGCATATATCTGCAGATATAGGGCTAAGCCCCCAGGCCGTACGTCAAGGCCTCTCTGTTTTATCTGATTAATATGTAGTTATATTCTCATTCAGTGTGCAATTGGGATACAAAATGTTTTTTTTCCTAGACAGAATTACCCCTCCCTTTTGGCACCTGAATGACACACCTCTGATTGAGCAGCTTACCAACAAAAGTGTTGTGCAGTTGAGAGGCATAGATGGGTCAGCATTAGGAGGGATTGCTGACACCTGAGTGCCATTGGAGAAGCCAGGGGTATCTCCAGGTAAGCTGGCTCTCAGACGTTATAAGCCATTATCATATGTGGCCTTACACTGGGCTATTAAGCCCAGACATATATGTTATTGCTTATGGGATGGGTTTGGGAATGTGGTGCCCCCTGTGTTGGTAGGGCTGGTCTGCTCCATGTTAGCACACCCTAACACTTTATTAACTCTTATTTTTCCTATCACATTGTATATATTTTGTATTTTAATCCCACCTTCACTTCCCTACATAGCACTTATGTGCTTCTTATTAACCCTTACTAATTTTCATTTGTGTGCTGCCCTGGAGTACTCAGCCTGTGTCGGCATGTTGGGGGCCCACACCCCAGACCCATACCCAGTATTAGGGACCCCCAGTGACAGAGAGGCCTTGACGTACGGCCTGGGGGCTTAGCCATATATCTGCAGATATATGCAACCAAGATCTCTGTATTATCTGATTAATATGTAGTTATTTTCTCATTCAGTGTGCAATTGGGATACAAAATGTTTTTTTTTCCTAGACAGAATTACCCCTCCCTTTTGGCACCTGAATGACACACCTCTGATTGAGCAGCTTACCAACAAAAGTGTTGTGCAGTTGAGAGGCATAGATGGGTCAGCATTAGGAGGGATTGCTGACACCTGAGTGCCATTGGAGAAGCCAGGGGTATGGCTTATGATTGTCATTGGTGCCCAGTGGTTCCAGAAATATATAGATTGCTGGCATGTGCCAGCAATCTATATATTACTGGCTTAGGATTGTCATTGGTGCCCAGTGGTTCCAGAAATATATAGATTGCTGGCATGTGCCAGCAATCTATATATTACTGGCTTAGGATTGTCATTGGTGCCCAGTGGTTCCAGAAATATATAGATTGCTGGCATGTGCCAGCAATCTATATATTACTGGTTTAGGATTGTCATTGGTGCCCAGTGGTTCCAGAAATATATAGATTACTGGCTTACAAAATAAAACATTGGTGGCCAGTGCTGCTCCGTGTGGAGCAGGACGGAGGGAGGCGGGGCATGTGGCCGGACCCGGGAGGACAAGCAAAGATGACCTGCGGGGCGGACCGGACCAGCGTCGCTAACGGTAGGGTGAGACAGGCGGGGGAGCAGGGCTCTTCAGCATCCAGCCGCTGCAGCAGTAGCCAGCCGGACACAGCGGGGCAGCGTGGACAAGTGAGTATAACAGGAGGGGGGGGGGGGCCGGGGGTGGCAGCGGGGCGTACCGCCGAGCTGAAAGTGGTTAACCTTTCAGCCCGGCAGCATACACACACAGAGATGATGGCTGAAAAAATCAGCCATCATCTCTACCGTTTAAGATGCATTCCCATTGCCTCTTAAACGGTAGATTACCGTTTAAAACTCTGCTTTGGAAACGGGTTGAAATACCGTTTAACTTTAAACGGTATTTCAACTCTGGCGCTTTCCCACTGCAGCCTTAAACGGTATTTTGCCCTCAAAAATCGGCAATATACCGTTTTAAGGCTGCAGTGGGAAAGGGGCATTAGAGTATTACTGTTTATTTATTGTTTTATGGGCCTCCTGAGGAGTCTCCTCCAAAAACTTTCCTTTGCATATCCGTTCCAAGGTGTTGTGACACCTAGGAGGACTCTCTTCTGAAGCTGTATAGCGCCACCTGTGATCGTTGTTCACTCCTGTACACTGTATTGGAGTGCCTTTTATTTGGAGGAATGAATATATATATATATATAGTCCATGGTACTGGCACTCACATCGACACGGAAAACTTGCTGGGGTGACAATCCAGGGTAGGGAACTTGCTAGAAGGTCACTACTTTGTATAATAACACAGAATGGAGTCACTCACCAGTCTTTTAGGCAAATCAAGATGGGTTTATTCAGGCAGCATGGCAATGGTAGTGGGCATCGACGTTTCGGTCCGCCTCTGGGACCTTTGTATCTTGAAAAAGGTCCCAGAGGCGGACCGAAACGTCGATGCCCACTACCATTGCCATGCTGCCTGAATAAACCCATCTTGATTTGCCTAAAAGACTGGTGAGTGACTCCATTCTGTGTGTTATATATATATATATATATATATATATATATATATATATATATATATACACACACACCACATGAAAAGACTGTGTTTGTCCCTCTGTAAATTACTCTGCTCAGTCCTCACATGCTCAGTCTGCCTCTGATTAAAAACCCTCCTATGACAAGGCCACTGCTGCTGCTGTCTTCCATGGGCCGGAGAAGCATGTAATGAGCTCCATCAATAAGAGCTCAGCACAAGCTTCTCAGCCTCTAACCCAGGCATTCCCAACCACGGTCCTCAAGGCACACCAACAGTACAGGTTTTAGTGATATCCAGGCTTAAGCACAGGTGACTTAATTAGTATGTGAGTGATTCTGATTAATCAATCTGTGCTGAAGCTTGGATGTTACTGAAACCTGCACTGTTGGTGTGCTTTGGGAATGTCCGCTCTAACCAAGTTGTGCAAAGTCTCATGGGTCATCTCCCAGTAATGCACTGCACACTTGTGCAGTCAGTGTGCCTTGGCTAAAAAATAGAAGATATTCTGTACAATTGCGCAAATAAAGCAGCTTAGACAAATGATATAGAAGTAACACCAGACTTCAAAACAGATATACAGTGAAAAAACATCAAAAGTCTTTAGCGCTGAATATGGTGGAGCAAATAGGTAAGATCACACTTACACTATTAATAGGGCAAAGTCCCAAATGGTTCCTATCTTGTTTGCAACGATGTTCTAGGAACAACACAAAAATGGGACTTGATCCCAATAGTAATCTTTCTCCTTTCTTGATAAATCTGGTAAAGAAAGGAAAATAGTGCAGACACCTCTTGTACAGGGGGGAACAATTTATTCATTCATCACACTCACAAAGGTACAAGGGTAAAAAGCATGTAAAATCACCAGCCAGTGACAGACAATGGGCGTAGATCTCACCAACCACTCCTGTGGTCGTGCTGCTGAAAGGTGCCGGTTCCTTAAAGCCGATCGCCGACAGGGTTGGAAGTGGATCAATAGATGGGAGATGCTGTCGTTTCTCCAGCCACGGGTACAGCTGCTCAATGCATTTCGGACCATTCGTCCTTCATCAGGAGCATGTTGTACTCCGTGGCTGTAGCTGTTTTTAAAGGCAAAGTGGCGCGAAACGATCCCGGTCTCCGGTCACGTGGTCCGGAACCGGAAGTGCGTCATCCCGCTCACATACGCAAGTTCCGCGTTCCAGTAAACCCGGAAGCGTGCGTTCCACACGTCGGGACTGGATAGCGGAGATTTGTACTCCGGGGACAGGAAACATGACAATCTTTTAGAACGAAAACAAAGTAGAAATAGAACATCAGATTTCACATTATAATCATTCATTGCAAGTCCATTATGGGTTTTTTCTTGTCTTTGCTTTCTGTTTCTGTAGAAGAATCCTTAAAGTGCATTGTGCTGTGAAATTGCGCTTAAAGGTCCCGGATTAATGTCCATATTTAAAAGTCCATATGAAATAAAATAAAGATAAAAATACCATTGGTATTGGTATTTTTATCTTTATTTTATTTCATATGGACTTTTAAATATGGACATTAATCCGGGACCTTTAAGCGCAATTTCACAGCACAATGCACTTTAAGGATTCTTCTACAGAAACAGAAAGCAAAGACAAGAAAAAACCCATAATGGACTTGCAATGAATGATTATAATGTGAAATCTGATGTTCTATTTCTACTTTGTTTTCGTTCTAAAAGATTGTCATGTTTCCTGTCCCCGGAGTACAAATCTCCGCTATCCAGTCCCGACGTGTGGAACGCACGCTTCCGGGTTTACTGGAACGCGAAACTTGCGTATGTGAGCGGGATGACGCACTTCCTGTTCCGGACCACGTGACCGGAGACCGGGATCGTTTCGCGCCACTTTGCCTTTAAAAACAGCTCCAGCCACGGAGTACAACATGCTCCTGATGAAGGACGAATGGTCCGAAATGCATTGAGCAGCTGTACCCGTGGCTGGAGAAACGACAGCATCTCCCATCTATTGATACACTTCCAACCCTGTCGGCGATCGGCTTTAAGGAACCGGCACCTTTCGGCAGCACGACCACAGGAGTGGTTGGTGAGATCTACCCCCATTGTCTGTCACCGGCTGGTGATTTTACATGCTTTTTACCCTTGTACCTTTGTGAGTGTGATGAATGAATAAATTGTTCCCCCCTGTACAAGAGGTGTCTGCACTATTTTCCTTTCTTTACCAGATTTATCAAGAAAGGAGAAAGATTACTATTGGGATCAAGTCCCATTTTTGTGTTGTTCCTAGAACATCGTTGCAAACAAGATAGAAACATTCAGGTGCCAACAGGGAGGGGTAATTCTGTCTAGGAAAAAAAACATTTTGTATCCCAATTGCACACTGAATGAGAAAATAACTACATATTAATTAGATAATACAGAGATCTTGGTTGCATATATCTGCAGATATAGGGCTAAGCCCCCAGGCCGTACGTCAAGGCCTCTCTGTTTTATCTGATTAATATGTAGTTATATTCTCATTCAGTGTGCAATTGGGATACAAAATGTTTTTTTTCCTAGACAGAATTACCCCTCCCTTTTGGCACCTGAATGACACACCTCTGATTGAGCAGCTTACCAACAAAAGTGTTGTGCAGTTGAGAGGCATAGATGGGTCAGCATTAGGAGGGATTGCTGACACCTGAGTGCCATTGGAGAAGCCAGGGGTATCTCCAGGTAAGCTGGCTCTCAGACGTTATAAGCCATTATCATATGTGGCCTTACACTGGGCTATTAAGCCCAGACATATATGTTATTGCTTATGGGATGGGTTTGGGAATGTGGTGCCCCCTGTGTTGGTAGGGCTGGTCTGCTCCATGTTAGCACACCCTAACACTTTATTAACTCTTATTTTTCCTATCACATTGTATATATTTTGTATTTTAATCCCACCTTCACTTCCCTACATAGCACTTATGTGCTTCTTATTAACCCTTACTAATTTTCATTTGTGTGCTGCCCTGGAGTACTCAGCCTGTGTCGGCATGTTGGGGGCCCACACCCCAGACCCATACCCAGTATTAGGGACCCCCAGTGACAGAGAGGCCTTGACGTACGGCCTGGGGGCTTAGCCATATATCTGCAGATATATGCAACCAAGATCTCTGTATTATCTGATTAATATGTAGTTATTTTCTCATTCAGTGTGCAATTGGGATACAAAATGTTTTTTTTTCCTAGACAGAATTACCCCTCCCTTTTGGCACCTGAATGACACACCTCTGATTGAGCAGCTTACCAACAAAAGTGTTGTGCAGTTGAGAGGCATAGATGGGTCAGCATTAGGAGGGATTGCTGACACCTGAGTGCCATTGGAGAAGCCAGGGGTATCTCCAGGTAAGCTGGCTCTCAGACGTTATAAGCCATTATCATATGTGGCCTTACACTGGGCTATTAAGCCCAGACATATATGTTATTGCTTATGGGATGGGTTTGGGAATGTGGTGCCCCCTGTGTTGGTAGGGCTGGTCTGCTCCATGTTAGCACACCCTAACACTTTATTAACTCTTATTTTTCCTATCACATTGTATATATTTTGTATTTTAATCCCACCTTCACTTCCCTACATAGCACTTATGTGCTTCTTATTAACCCTTACTAATTTTCATTTGTGTGCTGCCCTGGAGTACTCAGCCTGTGTCGGCATGTTGGGGGCCCACACCCCAGACCCATACCCAGTATTAGGGACCCCCAGTGACAGAGAGGCCTTGACGTACGGCCTGGGGGCTTAGCCCTATATCTGCAGATATATGCAACCAAGATCTCTGTATTATCTGATTAATATGTAGTTATTTTCTCATTCAGTGTGCAATTGGGATACAAAATGTTTTTTTCCTACTTTTGCCGCTACCTTGTATTTATAAGAAGCAGGCTATAAGACGGACAGCGTTGTACTTGACACGCTGCCGCCTGCCTTGCTCGCTGTGTATGAGCTCCCTCCTTACATTCTAGAGCGGGCAATAACTCGGACGGCGCTGTATTTGACACGCCGCCCCAAGCCTTAGCTCTTGAAGGGTTAACCACCAGTGTATCATCTTTATACCCCCGGCTAACACGGGGTGCCAGAGGAGTGGCAGTCCTCATTGGCTACTGCAGGCTGGGGAGATCTGCAGTCCCAATTGTATGGTGATTGCTCAGACACTGGTGTGCTTTTTGGAGGGGCCTCTGTAACTCCCTAATTAATACCACACTATCTGGGATTAATTGTTATATTGGTTACATAGTTTCCAAGCCATAGTGCTTAAGGTGATAGGCATTTCCAGATTTCTGGACACAACTCCAATCTGACAGGGCACATATAGTAAAGCATGTTGTACTCCCACAATACTAGTACTCACTGCCTGTCAGCACGGTTCTAATTAAAAAAGAAACACCGTTTGCAAACTCTTAAAGGGGACCACAGGGGAATTGGGCCACACTGAGTGAGGATTAATTCGCTTATCCTTTTTAATACACTGTCCGTGTTTTATGTTTCACTGTTTTGTCTATATTTCGCCTCTTTGTCTTTTAATATAAGTTAATAAAAGCTAAATTTTATGGTATTTTTCTCATGAGGTGCACCACACAGAAAGACATTTCCTTTTCTCCTTTTGGCTAGTTACATAGTTAGCATAGCGTCCCTTTCAGAAACAGCGAATTGTTCCCGCAGTCAGCGTCCCTGTCAGAATCAGCGTAGTGTTCCCGTGGCTCGCTTAAGTAGTTAGCATAGTCAAAAGAGCGTGTTCTCATGGCTGCTTAACCCCTTCATGACAGAGCCAGTTTGTGCCTTCATGACAGAGCCCTTTTTTTCAAATCTGACATGTCTCACTTAAGTGGGGATAACTTTTTTTTGCTTTTACTTATCCTAGTGATTTTGAGATTGTTTTCTCGTGACACATTGTACTTCAAGTTAGTGGTAAATTTGGGTCGATACAGTCTGTGTTTTTTTGTGAAAAATACCAAAATATCGTGAAAAAATGGAAAATTTAGCAATATGCAAAATGTTAAATTTTCTGCTTGTGAGACAAATAATCATACCACTCAAAATAGTTAATAACTAACATAGACCATATGTCTACTTTATGTTTCCATCATTATTTCAACTTCCTTTTAATTTTTTTGGACACTAGGAGGCTTACAATATGAATAGCAAATTCTCAAATTTTCAAGAAAATTTCAAACACTGATTTTTTTAGGGACCAGTTCAGTTCTGATGTGACTTTGAGGGACTTGTATGTGAGACACCCCCATAAATGATGCCATTTCAAAAACTGCACCCCTCACAGTATTCAAAACAGCATTTTGGAAGTTTGTTAACCCTTTAGGTGTTTCACAGGAATTAAAACAAAGTGTAGGTGAAATTTCAAAATTTCTTTTTTTTTGCAGAGTTTCAATTTTAATACATTTTTCTAACGAATACAGTAGATTTTACTAGAGAAATGTGACTAAAAATTGATTCCCCCAATTCTTTTGTTTTCAAAAATATCCTATATGTGGCCCTAGTGTGCACGTTGACCAAACCACAGGCTTCATAATAGAAGGAGCACCTACTTGATTTTGGAGCCTCCTTTTTATGAGATTTTTTTTTAGGCACCATGTAGGTTTCTAGGCACCATAAGTGCTAAAAGTTAGGAACCTCCCCCACAAGTCACCCAATTTTGCAATCTACACCCCTCAGGGAATTCATCTAGGGGTATAGTGTACATTTCAAACCCCCAGGGGTTTCACCAATTTTGGTACAACTGGGATGTGAAAATGGAAAATTACATTTTTTTACACAAACATGCAGTTCTGGCTAAAAATTTTTCATTTTCACAAGGAATGAAGGAGACAAAGCACCCCAAAATCTGTGCCCCAATTTCTCCCGAGTACGGCAATGCCTCAGATGTGACCAAAAAATACCAGTTGGGTGCATGTCAGGACTCAGAAGGGAAGGAGTGTTTTTTGGATTTTGCAGCACAGATTTTGGTGGAATGAATGGTGGGTGCTATGTTGCACCAATACAGTGGAACCCCCCCACAAGTCACCCCATTTTGCAAAGTACACCCCTCAGGGAATTCATCTAGGGGTACAGTGTACATTTCAAACCCCCAGGGGTTTCACCAATTTTGATACAACTGGGCAGTGAAAATGAAAAATTAAATTTTTTTACACAAAAATGCAGTTCTGGCTCAAAATTTTTCATTTTCACAAGGAATGAAGGAGACAAAGCACCCCAAAGTCTGTGCCCCAATTTCTCCCGAGTACGGCAATGCCTCACATGTGACCAAAAAATACCAGTTGGGTGCATGTCAGGACTCAGAAGGGAAGGAGTGATTTTTGGATTTTGCAGCACAGATTTTGGTGGAATGAATGGTGGGTGCTATGTTGCATTAGCAAGACTCCCAAAGCACTAATACAGTGGAACCCCCCACAAGTGACCCCATTTTGCAAACTACACCCCTCAGGGAATTCATCTAGGGGTATAGTGTACATTTCAAACCCCCAGGGGTTTCACCAATTTTGATACAACTGGGCTGTGAAAATGTAAAAATTTAATTTTTCATTTTCACAGCTCAGTTGTATCAAAATTGGTGAAACCCCTGGGGGTTTGAAATGTACACTATACCCCTTGATGAATTCCCTAAAGGGTGTAGTTTGCAAAATGGGGTCACTTGTGGGGGGGTTCCACTGTATGGGTGCTTCAGGGGTCTTGCTAATGCGACATAGCACCCACCATTCATTCCACCACCAAAAATCACTCCTTCCCTTCTGAGTCCTGCCATGCACCCAACTGGTATTTTTTGGTCACATATGAGGCATTGCCGTACTCGGGAGAAATTGGGGCACAGATTTTGGGGTGCTTTGTCTCCTTCATTCCTTGTGAAAACGAAAAATTTTGAGCCAGTACTGCATTTTTGTGTAAAAAATTAAATTTTTTTACACAAAAATGCAGATCTGGCTCAAAAGTTTTCATTTTCACAAGGAATGAAGGAGACAAAGCACCCCAAAATCTGTGCCCCAATTTCTCCCGAGTACGGCAATGCCTCATATGTGACCAAAAAATACCAGTTGGGTGCATGGCAGGACTCAGAAGGGAAGGAGTGATTTTTGGTGGTGGAATGAATGGTGGGGGAGGGGGGCTGGCGCTGCGACTGGTGGGAGGGGTGCTGGCGCTTCGGCTACCGGGTGGGAGGGAGGGGGGGCTGGCGATCGGTGGTGATCGGTGCTGTACTTAACAGCACCGATCACCACCGATCACTGTGTTACCGAGCGGCTTAGCCGCCGGTAACACAGAAAACGCTGCAATTGGCTGTTCACATTTGAACAGCCAATCGCAGCGATCGGCGGCGAGGGGGGATGTCTGCTGTCAGGGACAGCAGACATCTCCAAACTGTCACCGCGTCTATAGACGCGGTGACAGTTCAAAGCCATGACGTATATATACGTCAACGGTCGGGAAGTACCTCCCGACCATGACGTATATATACGTCATATGTCTGGAATATCTATCTGTCTATATATATATATATATATATATATATATATATATAGTCCAGATTCCCAGAGCACTTCCGTGTCAAGGATGTGAACACTCTCCTCTGAAATAACACTTCAAATGTTGATATCCATAGGGAAAAAAAAATTTTTTAATCCAATAGTTTAACTTGCATCATGCCCCGACGTTTCGGTCCACATCAGACCTTTATCAAGGAGCCTACAATATAGTATAAAACAAGACAATTCGCTGCAGGAGTGTCCACAAAGTATCACAAGTGGAAAAACAACTCAAACAACTTAAGTCATAAATATTACATACTTTGATGATGGTCATAGATAGTTCAGCATAGCTTCACAGATTAGCCCTCGGAACGGGGGATCAGCTACATTATAGTGCTGCCTATGCCTGACTTAAATACCCTGTTTAAAGTGGTCGATTTGGCGCCGATACTGCGATCAGCGCGATAGTGCGCTGACGCAACTTCCGGTGAAACCGGAAGTGCGTCACCCGGAGGTACGTTCGGGTGGAACGCACAATTGAGCCGCACAGAGCCCGGAAGTCCCGGCGCTGTGTTATGGCTCATATGATGATGAATACATTTATTCTATTGTGCAC